>NC_056728.1:979375371-979471283 GCF_019279795.1 Protopterus annectens | reverse complement strand
ACCTTGTGGAACAATATTGTAATGGACGTATGGTGATATTAACAAATTGTCATATTCCACATTTTTGTATAGTACCAACAGCCGTTCAAGATCAAATATAAGATTCTTACAATGTAAATTATTGCGGTTTACCTGCTGTATATTTTCCTCTTGTACCTGATGTGCTTGTGCACTATTATTTTGTAAAAAGGGGTTGTTGGCCTCGTTGGATCTGAGAAACTGTAGAATAAAATTTCCATTTGGGGTTATGTGCTGCTGGGCAGTTGCTTGACCGTGACCAAGAATGTCATTACTGCCATGTGTTTGATTTAGGGAAGTTGGTACATTTGTGTCTCTTATTATTGCTAGCGTTGGTTGTCCTTCATTGTGAATTGGTACATTAGTAGCTCTAATTCCTGCTGGCGTTGAAGGTGTTTCTTCATCGGAAATGTCCTGTATACGCCTTGCTCTTCTCTCATTTTCGCTAGCAGCTTGTGCTACTTGTATTAATATAGCATCATCTACCGATATATTAGTTGGTTGTAGTACTGAGGTGTCTGTGCGTTCGTCACCTGTTAAATTTCCTGTGTTGCTTCCCTCTTCAGGGCGTTGCACATCTGTGTTACTTGTTCCTGAAAAAAGGCTTGGAGAGAACCCTCTCGTGTTATTATGCAGTGTCTGGCATCTCTCTAAGATGCTTCTCGCTGTCTGCATAGTATCATTGTACTCATTAATTAAAGCATTAAATTCCTGTGGCATCCTATGGTTTTCGTGAGCAATTTGGCTACTCGAGCCTGGACCAGTCATCGGCATCTCCTCCATTTTCGGACGGTATTTTGTAACTTATCAAAAAGAAAACCGAAAAACTAGAAGCAACCAAAGTAATTATTGTACATTATAAATAAAAACTTTTTGCTCCAATAAAAGCTATTACAAACTACTAACATAATATGTATGTGTGTCTATATATATAGATATATATATATATATATATAGATATATATATATGTATGTATATATAAATATACATGCATATACACATGCACACACACATATACATATATATATATATATATATATATATATATATATATATATATATATATATATATATATATATACATATACACACGCACACACACACACACATATACACACAGACAGATATATACATATGTATACATATATCCATTTTATATGTATATAAAGCTAGCTGCATTATTCTTCCTTTCAGGCAAAGGTCCTTGAGTTGAAATGCATAGCTAATGGAAGGCCATTTAACGCTTGCTTCATAATTTTCTTTATAGTAGATATTTGTTTTTTGCCCACTTAGTCATTCAGTCACACCTTTGTCAAGTATTGTTTCTTGGACTTTTGCTGTTGTAGGAGTTGAACCATTTTTAGTATCTTTATTTTTTCAGGATTCTGCCTTTTGAACCTTTATTTCTGTGAGGACACCAGTCCTGCTGATGTTCAGTTGCCATCCTGTCCTGTCTTTGTGTTTTGATGGCCTTGCATTCAGTGGCAGTGGCTTTAATTGCCTTTCTTGATAAGCAAAGCAAATACATTTCAATATTCTTCTGCAGTGTATGTTTCTTTTGTTGTAGGTCTTAGTTTGCTGGAATGGTCTCTTTAACTAGTTGGGTTAGACTGGTGGCATTAGGGGTCAAGCATGCCTTCACCTGTAGAGGGTGTGCATCCTCCTGCCACACATGCACTCACTCTGAAGGTGGGAGAAACCTGTTCAAAACATGGAATGATTTTTGCATCATAGTCTCACTGAGGAATAGTGTTCTCACAGATTGATGTGGTAAGAACTTGTGATCTTTACCTTTCTGAATGTATATACTCGCTGCTGTACATCTTTGGCATACATAAAGGGTTTTTTTGTACTCCTTAGTAACCAAATCAGACACAGTATGGTTGGTTTAGTAAAGAAATGTTGAAACTAGGATTGTGGTTGGTTCAGCCAGCACTTGTTAAGACTTCTGTTTTGTTCACTTCCTTAGGCTTATTTGGCAATACTCTGAACAAAGGGTTTGGATTTGGTACTGGAGCAGGAACAACTTCTGGCTTGGGCACTGGGCTAGGAAGTGGGTTATCCTTTGGAGGTTTTGGCAGTGTTGGAACGCAACCTCAGCAGATTTGTAAGTAGCAAATATATTTCTTTTTTTTGTGTTGGTTAAAGGGATCAAGCCAGCTATATGGAATGTTTCTACCAGATTTATTTGGTTGAAGTTAATAAATTCTGTAGAGGAGACCAAATTTCTTCATCTCGTATACAGGACTAGAATGTCATTGGAGATAAAGCCATCTTTGGTGATCTGAATTGTTTTTACAGTCAAATCTGTTTTCAGTTATGTACAAATAGGAACTGTAAATTAATGGATGAAATTTGGAGAAAACTAATGATCTGCCTATAGGACGCATACAACACTAGGCTGCTTACCATTACACCTTGTCAGTTATTACCCAGATTGTATCTTTTCTTTCAAGGAGAGCTAGGCCAGTTAAGCCAAAGGGTGAATATATGAATACCAATCCAATTTTCCAGGTCCTGTTTGAAGGAAGGTAGTGCAGACAATGTTTCATCTGAAGGGGATGTGTATTCCCGAGGTGAGGGAGACACTTGAATATCAAATCTCTTTCCACCTTATTTTTTTGATTTACTTAACCAGATTTAGTCTTGTTCTGATATTTGTGGAACTGTCTGATTTTTGAAGGTACAAGAGTTCCTGGACTACTAGGTCTTTGATTGATTGGAAGGCAAGGCATTGGTCTCCTCTGAGGAACCTATAAGAGACAGAAAAGAGGGACCATTCTTTTACCGTTTTCTGGTAGGTTAAGGATTTTAAGCCAAGGTCCTGTTAGGATCCTGTGGTGTCTTTCCAGCTGTTCTAATGCGTTAGATGAGGTACATTCTAAGGGTAGGTTTATATGTAATTTGTCTGATCAGTACTGAATACTAGGGGACAATAATGACATCTTCAGATGTGGATAATATTCCCCTTGATCATCTGTATACCATACTTCCAGGATTGAACCTGAAGCCAGGCGGATGTTAAATAACTTAAGAAGTTCCACCAGGACATATTTGGTACGATTAAAAAAAAAAAAAATACAGCCTGGCACATTATCTTGTCCCATGGAGGGAAGCGTTCTTGGTCTTGGGTTGCATTTTCAATACATAATGTTGATCCCATTAATCACTACTGCAGTAACCTTGCATAACAGCTGGTTAACTTACAGAGCTTCAGTGGACCTTCCACATGCCATACCCTCAGTCATCTCAAGCTTCTCTGACTAAAAAGACAGGTTTGGGTATCAAGCCCTTCAGAGCTTTCCTTTCATTGAATATAGTGCTCTTCTGTGGGCTTTTGAGGATTGACTTCTGGCTTGTGCTGTTCGTTTGCTGGGCAGATGAGTTCCCTTTGGGTAAAAACTTCCAAATTAAAATATTATTGCTGTGTTGTACGTTCCTGTTTAGGAAAGTTATTTTAAGCTAGTAGTTTGTTTTAACAGATTGGCATGAGACTTAACCGTACTTTTAAATGGGAGTGCACTTTTTTCCTTTCATTTTAAAAGTTGTTTCAAATAATTGAAAACCATTTTTTCTGGGGAAGATTGCATTTATTTAGTTTTGTGAGCTGGCAGAGTGTTTTAAAGTGCTTTTTACCATGTTATGTGAAAAAGGTGACTTTTGGCACTTATAATTCTTACCAGCTTTTGCTGCTGGTCTTCCTTTGGAAAGAAGAACCATTTTCACCTTGACAATGGAACAAAACTGGTTGGTCTTTCTTTCAGCCACAAATAGTAAAAGTCAAGCAAACACCCTTCATCCTTTGTCATCACAGCAGTCTAGCAATTTGCTTCAGCCACAGGTGGATGACTCTTATGTGGCCATCGTTTTCTCCTCAGACCACTCATCTTTTACTCTGAATCTCTCTGGTGTAGCACAAACAGCATCTATGAACTGGGGGTTAGCCATGTCCTCTGCTGCTACTGTTGGGTCCCCTCAGTGGGCAAGGGAGAGCCACTTGTGTGTGTAGGTCCTGAAAGAGAGAACAGGGAAGGCTTCCCTGTTTAGTCAGAACATTTTGCCCATTCTTGGAGAAGCTGCTGCCATTAACACTGTTCACCCCATTTTCCCTTTCAAAAAGAAACACAAAAAAACTGTATCCAATTTTCCTTAAACTTCATTAGGCAGGAGTAGTTTACTGGGTCTGACTCTGGGTTTAATTCAGGCTGTTGAACCATGGTTTCTGGTAGAAGAAAGTAGGATACCTCTTTTCCTAAAGAGAGTCAAGATTTTGAATGTGGACATAAAGATGAAGGGACAGATGCAGAGTTTTCTTCTCAGCATTCTGACTGAGACTTAGAGGTGAGCTCAGTTTCTGATTTTCCCTTTGGAGGTTTCTGTCTTTGAGACTGTTTCCTGAATGTGTCAGTATTTTCATTGAGAGAACACTTGAGATTTTTCTCAGTCCCTCATAAAATACTATGAATTTTTACAGAAGAGATTTCTAGAAGCTTCACCCATGCCCGCAGTTATGTCAGCTCTGGAGGATGTGCATCACTGTCTGCAATTATTCTGACAGTCAGCCCTAAAAAAGGCAGATAGAATGTATAAAAAGTTTCTCATTTAAGCTTTTTTTACACTCTTCCCGAACCTGACCTTACAGTGGTAGCATTAGTTAATCCTAAACATTCTGGTTAATCCAATTCTACTCTCTCTTACAAGGATGGGAAGGTTATTGATTGTGTGTCTGTGTGAGGGGGGGGGGTGTATCTTTCAGCAGCTTTGAGTTTCAGAATTTTGAATCATCAGGCTCATATGTTTAGTTATTCTGACTCGTGAATATGAGGAATTTTCTGCATGTAGTTTCTTCTTGTGAGGAAACATCTGTTTTAACGAAATGAATTTCTTCCACTGTTCACGTCAGAACTCATTGTTTACAGTTTATATAACTCTGTTGATACTTCTTCCAGGGCTGTTGCCACTGGAACTGTTTTGAGAATGTTTGTCTGGCTGCGTTCTCAGAACCTCCCAGGTGATATGAAAAATATTTTAAATTCTTATTTTTCCTGACAAGGAACAAGAATGTTATTTTTTTTCAGTTATAGCTCATTGCAGGATACAGGTTGTCCACATTTTTTTTTCTATTCAAACTTTGTTCAGTGCCAGGAATACCTCAGGATTTTGGGTCTCATGCCATCCAATTCTCATGATGCCCCCAGTAAGAATTCAGATGCTGTTTTAATTTTTTGTTGTGAAGTGTTTCTGGTCCCAGCACCAGTATAAATTCTCTTTTCAAAAGTGCTGGGGGGTTGTCAAAAATGAAAACACTTAGTGTAGACAGCAAATATTCCTAAATCTGGATCTCTCCATCTCCCTCCTTGTTAGAAAGCTGTCACTCACCAGAGATAGCTCAGGCTTTGCTTGGAGAGCAGTTTCAGAAGGGATAAAAGTGCAAGGTATGTGGAGTCACCAAGTACAGACACAAGCACACACACACACGTGTGTGTGTGTGTGTGTGTGTGTGTGTGTGTGTGTGTGTATATATATATATATATATATATATATATATATACATATATATATATATATATATATATATATATATATATATATATATATATATGCATATATATATATATATATATATATATATATATATATGTGTGTGTGTGTGTGTGTACACACACATACACACATGAGGTGCTTGTCCTGGTCAAGGCAAGTTCCTGAATCATCTTTGGTCCCTGGGACCTCTTCAAGTTGTTACAAAAGATACCGCAGTCATGTGGTACATCAGAAGGCAAGGAGAAACCAGGTCATACCCCCTCTGCAGACTAGCCATGTTAGCTTGGGTTATAGCTTCACAGCACAGTCTCACTTTACTTGCATCCTAAATTACATCAGAGCAAAACTGTGAGGCAGACAAGTTGAGCAGAGCCAGGACAAACTCTCATGAATGGTAATTAGATCAGGGGGTCTTCCAAGATTTGATCCAGCTGTGGGAAGTTTCTCAAATAGAACTGTTTACCACCTGTTTGAACAGACAGCTGACAAGATTCTGCTGCAGGATTCCATGCAAGAAGACATGGGAAACAAGATGCCCTTTCTTTTCCTTGGATAGGAATGTTTCTGTTTGATTTTCCACCAGTTCCATTGATATCTGGGATACATCTGAAGATTTAGAAGAAATCCCCGAGGATCATTGTGGTGATTCCCTCCTTTCCCAGGCAACAGTGGTTTTCCCTTCCATTGGAAATGGCCAGGAGCAATTACCACACGCTTCCTCACAGAATGGCTCTACTGTCACGAGATTAGGAGTTTTTGATATACCTTGACCCCAGTCAACATCAGGTGACTGATGGAAGACAGGCTCTTAATTCCCTTTAGGCATTTGTTTACTGATGATATGTCACAGGTAGTAATGGAGGCAAGAAAGTCTGTTAGTAAACTGTATTTACAAATGTAAAAGGTTTTCTAGTTGGTGCCAGCAACATAATGACTCCTTTTCAGGGCCACTTGTTCTCTCGTTTTACAATATTTGTGTGAGTCACTATCCTGTGGCCTTTCTTACTCTGCCATCGATGTTCATTAATCAACCATTTCTACGTGTTTGTTCATGTATCCTCCTCTTTCAATTCATTGTCATGTAAAAATGTTTTTGAAATGGGTTTTATCCAAGAGGCCCCCAAGAAAACTAGTGGCTCCTCCTTGGAATCTTAATTTTGTGATAAAGAAGCTAACACTTGCTCCATTTGAACCAGCTAATCTGGCTGACTTGAGGTTCTTAACATGGAAAACTGTTTTACTGATTGCTCTGACCTCTGCAAGAAGAGTGCCTGAGTTGTAAGCTCTTATGCTAGGTCCAGCCTTATCTCTTTTTCCACAAAGATAGGGTTTGTTTGAGAACTAAACCTTCTTTTATACCTAAAGTGGTGTCTAAGTGTACTTTACTTTAAGCCAAATTATCCATCTCCCTATTTTTTTTCCTGAAACAAAAAACGAGGGAGAAAGGACACTTTATGCCTTGGATGTCCACAGACAGCTTTGGTACTTGATAAAACTAAATCCTTTCAGATCTTTGGCTCAAATATTCATTTCTTCTGACAGTAAGAAGAATGGACAGCCTATGCAAAACAGACTATTTCCAAATGGTTGTTTCAGGCTATTACCTTTTGTTAACACATCACAACAGAACTGTTGCAGGTGTGGTTAAGGTCTTCTGTACCAGGGCCCCAGCTTCTTCTTTGGCTTTTTGGAAAGGGTTGGATTCTAGAAGTGTTCTAGGTTCATAAGTAGGTACTAGGCTATTGGCCCTAGGGCCTATATAAGCTTAGCCAAATGGTACCCTGGCTTTCGCCACCCAAGAAAATTATTTTCTTGTGCCCCTGTCAAGCAGAACCACTGAAGTGATCCCCGGGGTGAATTTCCTCTCTCTCATCCAATCATCAAGATTTTTCTTGAGTGCTAATGAGGAGCTTTGTTTGATATAGATAGGTAGTTTGTTCCAGAGTATGGGAAGTGTCTGGAACAGGAATCTGTCCCTCTAGTATGTTCTGTTTATTGTGGTGACAAGGTTTAGGTCCCTAGAGCATGTAGCTTGGAGGGTTTGGGATTTCTTTAAGTGGAGCATGTCCAACAGCTCTGGGTTCGACATAGCTTTGTATGTTAGGCAGAGATCGCCTCTGAGTAGGCGATATGTGACAGAGTAAAGCTGGAGTTTTTTGAGACGGTCTGCATAGGGCATCTGTTTGAGGCTGGTAATCCTCTTTGTGAGGTATTTCTGCGGCCTTTCCAGTTGTTGTAGATGTCTTGTGAGGTACATACTAAAAGGGGCGTTGTACTGGATAATGGGTGTAATGAGTGATGTGTAGAGGGGTGCAATGACCTCTTTTTTCCTGGATGAGAAATCTTTTATAACGAGGTGTGCCACATAGAAGGAT
Organism: Protopterus annectens; assembly: GCF_019279795.1. Taxonomy (NCBI): domain Eukaryota; kingdom Metazoa; phylum Chordata; order Ceratodontiformes; family Protopteridae; genus Protopterus; species Protopterus annectens. The sequence continues at coordinate 979,463,345 of NC_056728.1, read as the reverse complement.
TTCCTGACTACTGTGGCAATGTGATTATCAAAGGAGAGACTACTGTCCACCTGTGTCCCAAGGTCTCTTATCACACTTTCGGTATTAAGTAGACTACCGCCTATGTGGTAATTCATGGGTACAGAGTTTTTATCTAAAGGGATGACACTGCACTTTTTGGCATTGAGCCTGAGGCCATGGCTTTGACACCAGGCATCTGTCTCAGTGAGGCTTTTTTGTAGGATGTCCACATCATTAGGATTTTTGATTATCACTCCTAGTTTGCAGTCACCTGCAAACTTTGTTAGCCAAAGACCTTCTGTGTTAGCCTGTACGTCAAAGGAGTAGATACCAAACAGGAGAGGACCCAGGACTGAACCCTGTGGTACTCCACTTGTCACTGGCCTGAAGTTGGATTTTAGAGTCTGCTACTTTCACAGTGTGGGTTCTGTCAGTGAGGCAGTTGGCAACCCATCTTGTGACATAGGGATTTATACCTAGTTTAGTGAGTTTATAATTCCAGAGTGGGGGATGGTGTCGAAATCCTTGGCGAGATCTAGATCGGCTGTGTGAACCACCTTTCTCTCATCTACGGCTTTGATGACCGCTTCATTTATCAGGTTTAGGAGACATGATCTGCCTTTTACAAACCCGAACTGGGTAGGGTCCAGAGTTTGGAGATTACCAGGATCATTGTTTATAAGTTCCATGATGATACGTTCCATGGCCTTGCAGACCAGGCTCATCAGGCTAATGGACCGGTAGTTCCCAGGGTCCATGGTGGCTCCCCCTTTGTGGATTGGGATGACCATTGCTGTGTGCCATTAAGGAACACCTTGGTACTCTGAGCATACATTTACAAGGCATTACAAGCTTGATTTTTTTCTCTAGGTCTCCATACATTACTAAGACCATTCTCCAGGGGCTCCTGGACCCTTCTTGTTCCACCTCCCAAATATAGTAAGCAAAGGTATCTTACCCATGTAGCTAAGGCTATTGCAGCAGTGATCAGTATGATGAACATAGTATAGTTTTGTAAGTTAAACTTACCATAATAGTAGATGTTTGATTTTTATTTGATATTTGTTTACTGGTATGGTCCAAGTGGATTAGTAGTCCACTTTCAGGGGAGGCCCAGGGAGAAAAGCTCCACTACAAACTAAAAATAGAAAACAATATATACTAGAAAATATGTAGAAGAGACACCGCACAGTATCCAGGTGCATCTAACCAGAAAACTGGAAAAAAAAAGCTCCACCATAAACTAAACACATATAACAATATTTACTAGGCAAGCCAAAGAACGTGTAGAATAAGAGAGTACAAATATCTAGGAGTGTCTAACTTAAAAATTTAAAACATTGCAAGCAGAATACAGTATTACGACAGCACTATAGACAGCAGTTTATTACAAGTAGAAGGCATTCAGACATTCAAATGGAAGTGTCAATGAAAGGACTTAAGTATATGGGAACCCAGAGATGGGGCTACTTGAAATTAAGTGGGGAAGGTAAAGAGAACTTAGGGGAGGAAGAAGTGTAGGAGGGAGAGAGAAGGGGGAACTCAAGAGAAGGAAAACGTGGGAATGGGAATAGAAGGGGGACAGATTGGAGTAGAGAGAAGAAAAAATAAAACAGATGTGATGTAGGAGAGCTAGAAGACTAGGATGTATGATCACCCTGGAGATGTGTAGGAGGAGAGACAGTTGTTGGTTAGATATTCCCTGAGAAGAAGTTTAAACTTGGATGGGTTGGTGACATTTAGGATGTGTTGAGCGATGGAGTTCCATGTTATGGATACTTGGTTGGAAAATAGAGAAGCTCTATAGCTATTGTTGGATTTAGTGACTTGTAATAAGAATTTGTCAGATGATCTTGCATTTCTGTTATTGCTGTATGGTTGTACCAAGTGCTGGGCATTTATCAGTCACAAGCGGTGTCCCACAGGGCTCAGTCCTGGGACCCCTCTTGTTCGGCATTTATTTTTCCGAGGTGAAAGCAAACATAGGAGGATTGTGGCTGACAAAGTTCGCAGATGACTTCAAACTGGGCGCCATAATTGATACTCCAGCGGACACAAGCATCCTTCAGAGAGGCCTCATAGAAACGGATAATTGGTGCCAGAGCCATGGGCCTTAAACTGAATGCCAAAAAATGTATAGATGTTCTTCGTTTTCCATTGCTGCAGTCCTTACTATTGGGTATAGTCCGCGTCCAGTCGGCCCGAATACCAGAGTATAAGGCTGACGTCGGTCATGGCGCCTTAGACTGACGTCAGTACGTCAGGGTACTAATGCGCATGACCGGCGTCATATCCTCAGTCTTTTTTGCCGCATGGTCCGATGCAGAAGCAGTTTTGCGAGTGCAGGTTGGCGTTCTGAAATATTCAAACCGGAGTTTCAGACCCGAATCAGAGTTAGCTAAGTACGAACATTTTGGTTTTTCTTGCCTCAGTATTTAACCGGATGTCAGAAAAAGTGAATAACTGTATTTCTTGTGGGAAACAGATACCTCATAGGGATTACCATACATTGTGTATACCTTGTTTAGGGCCTGAGCACGACGTTGTTGGTTGCCGCTCTTGTGCTAGGTTTAACAAACGCACTATTAAGAGGAGGTTAGACTGTGCCAGGTTAGTGTTTGGGAAGCGTTGCAATTATAAAAATCGGATGCTCGATGCCCGCTCGCTTCGTCCAGGCTTAAGGACAAAAACAGTAAAGCCTAGGGTTGATGAACCGGCAGTCCCGGACGTCGGTTCTTTAGGAGGCTCCGTGGAGCCAGAGGTTTTGCCAGGAGTTTCTATGGACTCTCAGGCAGAAACTTTACTTTTACAGGATGTACCCTCTCAGGAAGTAGGCCAGGCTGAGGGGGCTTCTCAGGTAACTATTCTTCCCAAAGTAGTTAGAGCCTCTCCTTCTGTTGCCAAAACTTCTTTTAGAGGTAGGCCAAGTTCAGCTTCAGTGGGGGCTTCTCCTAGCATTTCGGGTTCTGTACCTAAGAAACATATGCTTAAAATGGCAGAAGATTTGATTACTATGATTCGAGGTTCTATGGGCCCTCCTGATAAGAGGCCTAGGGTGGAACCAGAGTTTGACAGTTTTGAACAGGGTTCAGAGGCTTCTGGGTCTTCTGCGGAAGATTTGCAGGAGTTTCCTCATTATTCTGATTCTGATGTGGATGATGCCACTCCTTCAGCTTCTCCTCCTGAGGATTTCTCATTTTCAGAGACTCTGCATTCCATGAGGGAGCACTTTAAATGGGAAGGCCAGGATTACTCTGATTCCAGGAAAAGGCTTAGGGAATTCTTGTTTTTACCCCAGCATAGGCCCTTAGCTATACCTCCTGTGTTGAATGTAGTGGAAGATGTTTTTGCAGAGGCTTCCCTGAACCCTGACTCTTTGCCTCCTGCTCCTGTTAAACCTGATAGGTACTATAGGGTGCCCGAAGCTCATAAGTATTTGTTTAAGAGTCCTAGGGCGGACCCAGAAACTGTCTCTCAGGGGCCTAAAGGTGTTAAAGCCTCTGTGGTTAAAAATCCTGTTCCCACTGATAAAGAGGCAAGGGCTTTGGATAGGTGGGGAAAGAAAGTATATACTTCTTCCACTCTAGCCATGAGAGCGTTGAATTGTCAGTTTCACATGCTAAAATATCAAAATTATCTCCTTTCACAATTGAAATCTAAGGTGGATGCTTTGGCGGAAAGTATTGAGTGTAAAGAGTTGCTGGATTTGGTTTATGTGTCTGAACAAGTGGGCAAGCATTCTTTGCAATGTGGTTTTGATGCTGTGCAGGCCTCCTCGAGGGTGGCTGCCACTAGTTCTGTTCTTCGCAGGCATGCCTGGTTGAGAGATCAGAATTTAGCTGAGCATGTTAAGACAAGGATTTTGGATGCTCCTTTACAGTCTGATGTGTTGTTTGGTTCGCCTGTGGAAGCAGTTTTAAAGAAAATGGAGGACAAAGCTAAGTCTATGCAAACTGTTAAAGATTTTTTGCTGGTGCAGCCACCGAAGTTTAGTAGAAATTGGCCTGCTAAGGGGTGGACATATCCTGCTTATGATTCCCAGTCTAGGGGTAGGTCTAGGTGGTAGGGCAGAGCTCAAGGTTCTTTTAGGCCTAGAACAGGGAGTTCACCTGCTCAGACTTCTGGTGAGGGCAGGGGTCAGTCCTTTCGTAAACAGACCCAATGACCTGCCTTTTCAGCTGCCAGTAGTTTCTCGTCTGGCAGCTCCTTTGGGAGGAAGACTGTCTCTTTTCAAAGTAAATTGGGATTTAATTACTCAAGACAGATGGGTGTTGGACATCATTCACCACGGTTACAGGTCCCTGTATCAGAAAGGGGCCTAGGATATTATTCTCGCCTGTTCCTAGTACCAAAGAAGGGGAACACGTGGAGACCGATTTTGGATTTATCTCTCCTCAACACTTATCTGGACATTCCCAAGTTCAAGATGTTGACGTTACAACAGCTTTTACCTCTGCTGGGCAAAGATCACTGGATGGTAACTTTAGATCTCAAGGAAGCTTACCTTCATGTGCCTATAAGGCTAAGTTGCAGGAAGTATCTGCGGTTTCGAACTGGAGATTCTCATTATCAGTTCTCTGCATTGCCCTTTGGCTTATCTACTGCGCCCAGAGTATTCACAAAGGTTCTGGCTCCAGTGATAGCTTACTTCAGGCTACAAGGAATTCAAATCTATCCTTACTTAGACGACTGCCTGATTCTGGCTCAAGAAAAGGAAAACCTTCTACAGCATCTGGAATTTGTTATAGCAGTGCTAAGATGCCTAGGGTATTCTGTGAACGAAATAAAGTCCAGTCTAGTACCCTCTCAAGACATGTGCTTTCTGGGTGTGAGACTGAATACAGCAGCCCAGATGGCCTTTTAACCCCGACAAACAAAAGAGTCTATCACTTTACTTCCATCAACTATCTCATCAGTCCGTGCTGACTGCAAAGACAGTCCTTCAAGCATTAGGGTTCATGGCATCTTGTATTCTGGTACTTCCCAATGCCAAACTGCATATGAGGAAGCTACAATGGTATCTCAAAAATGTATGGACACAGCACTGCCAGGATTTGGACACTGTCATTCAAGTAATACCTTGCCTTCAAAAAATTTTTTTGTGGTGGGCTCAGGAATGTCACCTAAACGAGGGACTCTCTGTGACCCGCCAGAGGCGGAGTCAGATTTTAACGACAGATGCCTCGGACATTGCTTGAGGAGCTCATCTACATGGAAAGTGGATACAAGACAAGTGGCCTGCCAGACTACAGCATCTACATATCAACATGAAGGAGATGTTAGCAGTCCAGTTTGCATTAATGGCTTTCAAGGAGTTACTTCTTCCAGGGCAGGTGTTGATTCTAACAGACAACACAACTGTCATGTGGTACATCAACAAGCAAGGGGGAACACATTCTTATCCTCTATGCAGGCAAGCAATGATTTTATGGGAGACTGCGCTAAGCTTGCAACTAACTCTTCAGGCAAGGTTTCTGCCAGGAGCACAGAACTCCTTAGCAGATGTGTTAAGCAGACAAATCATGGATCCCCACGAGTGGAAACTGGATCTTCATGTATTTCAGAAATTGACAGTGTCATGGGGAACTCCAGACATAGATCTGTTCGCTTCTCCACTAAACCACCAGCTGCCACAGTATTGCACAAAGGGGTTTCATCACACAGCTTGGAAAGTGGATGCTCTGTCTTTCAGTTGGAAAAACCTTCATGTGTATGCCTTTCCACCTCTGCCTCTTCTTCCAAAGGTTCTATTAAAGGTCAGACAAGACAGGCCAAGGATGATTTTGATAGCTCCAGATTGGCCTCGGCAACACTGGTACCCACTACTACGGAGTCTGGTAAAGAAGCCTCCATGGCCTTTACCTCTGATTCCTCATCTGTTATCTCAGAAGGACGGTCATCTGCTCAATGTCAAGCTTCACTCTTCATCTAACAGCCTGGCATGTTCTGTGTTGAAACACAGCAGGTCTCAACTTCCTCAACAAGTTTTAAATGTGATTATGGAAGCTAGAAGACCTAGTACAAGGACAGTGTCACATGACAAATGGAAGAGATTTTATTTTGGAGTACAGCAAAGAATTTGGAGATTTCTGAGCCCAATTTGAGTGTGGCTCTTCAATATCTTACTGAGTTATTGGACAAAGGTTTGTCTTTCTCTTCCATTAAGATTCATGCTGCAGCAATTTCAGCTCACTATGATTGTGACCCACCATTGTTTCGCATCCTTTGTTCAAGCAGTTTCTTAGAGGGGCAAAGAATATAAGGCCACGAGAGCTCCTACTCCTGCTTGGGATCTCAATTTTGTGTTGGAAAACTTACTCTACAACCTTTTGAGCCTGCAGCTACTGCTGAATTGAAATACTTGTCATGAAAGACTGCTTTTCTGTTGGCTATTACTTCTGCAAGAAGGGTGTCTGAGTTGCAGGCCCTATGGCAGTAGAGCCCTTTTGATTTTCCATAAGGATAGGGTATCATTACGCACTAATCCTTCCTTTATGCCTAAGGTGGTTTCTACTGTGGCTTTAAACCAAACTATTCATTTGCCTACTTTTATGCAGACCCTCAAAATAAAGGGGAAAGATTTTGCACACTTTAGATGTACACAGGCAATTAGTTATTATTTAAGCAGGACTAAGGATTTTAGGCAGTCTCAGCAGTTGTTTGTTTCTTTTGTTTTGAGTACACAGGGCAAGCCTGTGTCAAAACAAACTATTTCTAGGTGGATTGGCTTTTGCATTGCATTTTGTTATTCCCATCATGGCAAGGAGATTCCAGCTGGGATTAGGCCTCATTCCACTAGGGCTACTGCCACTTCAACAGCATTTCTAGGGGGGCAACTAAGGATATTTTGGAAGCAGCTACTTGGAGTTCAGTGCATACTTTCTCTAAGCATTATCACCTTCCTATCTACTCTAAGTCTAGGGCTGGTTTGGCCACAGCTGTTTTGCAAGGCATGTTGTCAGCTCCTACTTCTTTATGATTTGCCAGCCTCCCTTACCTCTGCTTTGGGATTCTACCCAATAGTAAGGACTGCAGCAATGGAAGATAAAGAACATAGTACAGTTTTGTACCTACCATAAATGTAGATGTTCGAGGATTCCATTGCTGCAGTCCAACCTCCTCCTTCCCTCTGTGTTTAGGGGTGGTTGTGTAGGTGAGTTTACATGCTTATATTTTTGTATATATTCTTGTATATATTGTACATGTTTTTGGTGCAGGTATTCTGGGCCTTGTCTTTTTAGGGTCTTCTGACATCTGGGGCAAGAAAAGACTGAGGATATGACGCCGGTCATGCGCATTAGTACCCTGACGCATGGACGCCAGTCTAAGGCGCCATGACCGACGTCAGCCTTATACTCTGGTATTCGGGCCGACTGGACGCGGACTATACCCAATAGTAAGGACTGCAGCAATGGAATCCTCGAACATCTACATTTATGGTAGGTACAAAACTGTACTTTATACCCTTTGGGAAAAACAAGGTACCCACAAATTACCACATAGGTGGTAATCCATTAAGTACGGAAGAGGTAATCAGGGACCTAGGGACCCAAGTTGACAGTAACCTCTCATTTGACACATTGCCAAAGTGGTTAGGAAGACCTTCTATATTGCCCACATTATCATGAAGGGATTCACATCTAGATCAAGAGAGGTCATTGTGCCCCTGTACTCTTCTCTTATCAGGCCCATGATTGAGTACAATGCCCCATTTGGGATGTATCTTACCCGACACCTGCAGCAGTTGGAAAGACCCCAAAAGTTCCTCACCAAGAGGATAAAGGGTCTCAAACATATGTCATATGCTGCCCGGCTGAAGAAACTCCAACTCTATTCAGTCGCATACCGACTACTCAGAGGTGATCTATGCCTGACCTACAGGGCTATGTCCAATTTGGAATTAATGGACATGTTCCACCTCAGAAAATCCAAATCCATCAGAGCCACGAGAGCAAGAGATTTGAACCTCAACACAGAAATAAATAGGACGTGCTGGAGGGACAGATTCATAACCCAGAGGCTCCCTACACTCTGGAACAGAATCCCAGTCCATGTTAGGCAGAGCCACTCACTGACTCTCTTCAAGAGAATTCTTGACGAGTGGATGGGAGATCGTAGGTTTACCCCGGGTGTCATCTCTGTGTCACTACTAGATAGAGGCACAGTAAACTAAACCCTAAATGGGCATAGTATTCTCATCCTAAGGGGTGGTGAAAGCCACACAACACTCTGGCTAGGCTTATAAATGCCCTAGGGCAGATAGCCCAGTATGAACCTATGATATTTGTAGTAGTAGATTGTAAAATAATAGTTTGGGTAGTTCAAACCACTTGTTTTTGAAGGGCAGTGCAGTGATGAGGTTTGTAAGGGGGAGTGTATTGCGAATCTAGTGATTTAGTTCTAGCAGACCTCTAGTTTATTTAAGTCCATTTTTTTTTAGGTTAGTGAAGAACACTGAAGCCTTCCCTGTATGGCTTTCTGCCTCCATCCCCCTTGTGTTTTGGTGTGTTGTTTATGCTAGGGTGGCTAGGGTGTGAACAGTTATTTTTTGTTCCTAACATTGTCCTTTCAGGGCTCAGCCTCCCTCTCTCTGCAGAATGAAAGGTTTGAAGGGCTTGGTATCCAAACATGCCTTTATAGTCGGCTCAGCTTGAGCTAGCTGACCACGTTGATGCCCTAAAGCTTTGGAAGATGGCTAAACTAGTATGACCTTGGTAAGAAATAACCCATATGGGGAAGACTTCAGTGTTTTTTCAAAAGTCTGCTGTTAAGGTAAATTTGCTAACACAATTTGTCAGATGATCTTGCATTTCTGAGTAAAGAGGGATTTGTAATTGTCCTTGGCTTCAGGTGCCAGACTAAGTTCCAGTGCCCGCCCCTCTTGTAAATTTGCACTTGGATACTCCTCCTGGGCCCATCTCATTTGCTCACTCAAAAAAAAAAAAAAATGTATCTGCTTTTACTGTATTTGTGTTTCTTCCTACATTATTTTGCTTTTGCGTCATCTTAAAAGTACTCAATTGTATTTATTACTGCTTGGTGTAACTCATTCTAAGCCTTTTAGTTTAAGCACTTGGGCTTCAGACCAGTTGTTTTACATTAAGAACGTTTGTGGTCTGCACTGGAGTGGCAGAACAGGTAGCTTACATCCTTCTAAGTTGGGAACTGCTGATTGAGGGCTCAGTGTCTGTTATTCTAAAAGTGTATTAATTCTGGTTTAAGCACTTGGGCTTCAGGCCAGTTATTTTACATTGAGGGTTCGTGGTCTGCACTCTTGTGGGAGGAGAGGCTGGACTCTGCCCTTCTGAGCTGGGAATTTCTGGTTAAAGGCTTATAGTGCCTGCATATTTGAACTGCTTCTTACTGAAATTGGTACACCTTGTTTGCTGTAGCATAGACTAGATCCAGGCCTGCTGAATCTAGCTTTGTTTGTATAACTTGAGCACTAATCCAGGCATTCTTTAAAGTATTCAGTTGTATTTATTACTGCTTGGTAGTAACTTGATTAAAGTGTAGCTATCATTTCTAAGTATTTTGGATTAAGCACTTGGACTTCAGACCAGTTGTTTTGCATTAGGAAGGTTTGTGGCCTGCGAGAGGATGGCCTAATGGTTAAGGTGTTTGCCTTACAAACACAAGGTGCAGGGTTTAAGTCTCACAAGGGATAATTGGCTAGGCTTCCAATGGCTCGCAAGGGCAGTTAGCCTAGTATGAACGCAAGATCTCTGCAAGATCACTGTGGTGGCAGGACAGGTAGCTTACATTCTTCTAAGTTGGGAACTGCTGATTGAGGGCTCAGTGTCTGTTATTCTAAAAGTGTATTAGTTCTGGTTTAAGCACTTGGGCTTCAAGCCAGTTATTTTGCATTAAGAAGGTTCGTGGTCTGCACTCTTGTGGGAGGAGAGGCTGGACTGTGCCCTTCTGAGCTGGGAATTTCTGGTTAAAGGCTTATAGTGCCTGCATATTTGAACTGTTTCTTACTGAAATTGATACACCTTGTTTGCTGTAGCATAGACTAGATCCAGGCCTGCTGAATCTAGCTTTGTTTGTATGCTGCTTGTTATTTCCCTGAAACGCTAATTCCACCTAAAATGCGGCTTTTCAGCGCTTCTGTGGATCCCTAGTGATATCTGCATTGCTTACTGTACTTATTTCCTTGTTTCACTTGAAAGAAAGTTACTGTTTGTCATTTTTGCATTTAAGTTACCTGTAACACATTGCATTTAAGTTACCTGGCACTTGCTCACTAAAGCAATTATATAAGTCAGCACTAAAAAATTAAAAGCACTACACCCTCACAAACTCCCCTTGAGTACCTTGTTCCCCACTGGCCCTTTTTTTCAATTATAAAGGAATTCCCAATACTATTCTAGCATGTCCAAAGGTCAGTTGTCAATCTCCTCTCCGGTCCAGCTGGTGAATTTGGGAATCTTGAGGCAATGTTACAACTGCCTCATGTACACAGACAAAAACCCTCTCCTCCTCCCAACAAATTCCAACACATGTGAGAGATGCAACCATATAGCCAAACTGGAGGCTAAGCTCTCTCAACTCAGTACTGGCGTAACCAGTCAGGAGGAGAAGGAAACCACACTCACTATAATTCCAGTCTCACATAGACCTACCACGACAGCAAACCAAACACACAAACACACAAAAACATACTCGGAGGATCTAAATAAAAATCTGCCTAAGCAGCAGAGACCTCTAAAGCAGACACCCAAGCAACCGCTACCCCAAAACAAAACACGTGTAACACATAGCTCACAAAGCCAGTGTGCCGAACAGTCACAGCCCTTAAGGCTAAGCACACATGATACACTTGTAATAGGTGACTCTATCGTCAGGCACACTGACGTCCCACTCACCAGGCTGAACAAGGAGAAGGTCACGCTGAGCTGCCTGTAGGGCGCTAGGATCCGCCACATAACACAAACACTCAGGTCACTCCAAGGCAAGTACAAATATGACTCAGTCATTGTCCATGCTGGTGTGAATGACCTGAGACGTACCTCCCTGGACTACATGAAAAGAGACATAGAGGAGCTCTTTGAGCATGTAGCCCAGGCCGGTATGACCCTGACCTTGAGTAGCATCTTACACTCACCAAGAATGATGCTACAATATGAAGACAAGATGATCAACTTCAACAATTGGCTTAAGTACTGGTGTCATTCAAAGGGGATCCAATGCCTGTCAGCCTGGGATGACATGCTCGACAAGCCACGATGCTTCTCTAGGGATGGCTTGCACCTGTCACCCCTGGGCTGTCGGATATTGGCAAAGGCTCTTGCTACTCCCATAGTGCCTTTTTTAGGCAAGGCTCAAAAGACAAACCCACCTCCATAGGTATCACAAGGGATAAGAAACTAAGAGTAATGCTACTCAACGCCAGATGTCTAAACCTCAGGATGCACGCACTCGAAACTCTCCTTAGCATGGAGAACATCGATATCTGTGCAGTAACAGAAACCTGGTTCAAGGGTCCCGAGAGCACCCCAGCACTGCCAGGTTATACCTCATACCATGCTTTTCGGCCCCAAAACTTGGACCGAACCACAAAAGGAGGGGGAGTATCAATATTCGTCAAAGATACCCACACCTCCAGGTTGGTGGCACAGCACGAAGCATCAGAGACTATCCATGTGCAACCAACAGTGGGTAAAACTGCCTTCCAGTTTATAGCCTGCTACAGACCACCCTCCCAAACCCAGGAACCCCACTCGGCCTACCTGAGAACACTGGAAAATATGAAGGTCTCTCCAAACACCATTATATTGGGCGACTTCAACTACCCAAACATAGACTGGGAGCATTACTGTAGCTCCAACACCCTAGCCCAAATGTTCCTAGAATTTATAAACTCAAATGCTATAGAACAACTTGTTACCACTCCCACAAGAGGGGAAAACATACTGGACCTGATCATCACCAACATGGGGACTCTATGCTCCAGACCAGAAGTGTATCCCTCACTGGTAAGATCAGACCATAAACTAATCTCACTGAATATTCACATCCTGACCCCACCCCCTGCCCAGAAAACCACAGTGAAAAACTTCTCTAAAGCAAATTTCACACTCCTCAAAACCGAGGTGGAGTCCTTCAAAGCCCCCGGGCCTGTGGAAAATACGGCCCACACCGCAGAATCCTTTATAAACGCATTCTATGAACACCTTCAGGAATGCATGGATCATGCAATCCCAAATAAAACCAAGACCCAATCCTCCAAAGGCAAACGTCCTGTCTGGTGGACCCCAGCCATAAACAAACTATACAACAGAAGGAGGAAGCTACTACATGATGGAGCAAAATCCCAAAAAGGGAAGGCATCTCTGATCAGTATTAGCAAAAAGCTACGGGCACTCATAAAATTGTCTAAGGCCAGCTTAGAGAGAAAAATTGCACAGGACACTAAGGATTATCACAAGGCTTTCTTTAGTTATGTTGGGAACCTGGGTGGGAATTCCCAGATATGCTCAGAATTAGTCCAAAATGACAAAAAATACACCAAACCCACAGACATTGCCAACATCCTAGCTGACAGGTCCAGTGCAAACCCCCCCCCCCCCACCAAAAGGGCAAATATCTATCCCAGCAGAGTGCTGCCCCCCTGACATCTCAGGTAAGAGCCACCCTCTCCAAAGCAAAAAAGCACAGCATCAGTGGGACCAGACGGTGTCCCGGGCTGCGTCCTACATGAACTCCAAGAAGAGCTAAACCCAAACATAAAACTACTGTTCAATCTCAGCCTTACTACAGGATATTTACCCAAAGAGTGGCGTACAGCAACAGTGGTCCCTATCCACAAAGGTGGTGCCTCAACGGATCCTGGAAACTATTGCCCCTAAGCCTGACCAGCTTGGTCTGTAAAGCTATGGAAAGGATCATCATGGACCTCATAAGTAAAGATATTGGGGACCTACAGACACTGGATCCTACCCAGTTCGGCTTTGTTAAGGGCAGATCCTGCCTCTTAAACCTGGTCGATTTCTTTGAAACAGTCACCAAGGCCATTGACGAGGGAAGGTGGTCCACACAGCCTACCTGGACCTCGCAAAAGCCTTCGATACAGTACCCCACTCTGGCATTATAGATAAGCTCACCAGCTTAAATATAAACCCCTATGTCACTAGATGGGTTGAAAACTGGCTCAAGGACAGAACCCACATGGTTAGAATTGCTGGAGCCATGTCAGACTCCAAACCAGTTACAAGTGGCGTCCCACCAGGCTCAGTTCTGGGACCTCTCTTGTTTGGTATATATTTCTCGGAGGTACAGGCCAACATGGAAGGACTGTGGCTGACCAAGTTCGCAGATGACTGCAAACTGGACGCCATAATTGACTCTCCAGCCGACACAAGCATCCTCCAAAAGGGCCTCATAGAAACAGACAACTGGTGCCAGAGCCGTGGCCTCAAGCTAAATGCCAAAAAGTGTATAGTCATCCCCTTTGGCACAAATTACCACATAGGTGGTAATCCATTAAGTACGGAAGAAGTAATTAGGGACCTGGGGACCCAAGTTGATAGCAATCTCTCATTTTACAACCACGTGGCCGAAGTGGTTAGAAAAACATTGTATATAGCCCACCTTATCATGAAAGGATTCGCATCTAGATCACGGGAGGTCATCGTGCCTCTTTACTCATCCCTCATCAGTCCCATAATTGAGTACAATGCCCCTTTTGGGATGTACCTTACCAGACACCTGCAGCAACTGGAAAGACCCCAAAAGTACCTCACCAAGAGGATCAAAGGGCTCAAACAGATGCCATATGCTGCCCGGATAAAGAAAGTCCAGCTCTACTTAGTGGCATACCGCCTGCTCAGAGATGATCTGTGCCTGACGTATAAAGCCATGTCCAACCCGGAATTAATGGACATGCTGCTCCTCAGAAAATCCAAATCCCATCGTGCTACACTCTGACTTGAACTTCAGCACTGAAATAAATAGGACATGCTGGAGGGACAGATTCATAACCCAGAGGCTCCCTTCACTTTGGAATAAAATCCCAGTCCAGGTTAGGCAGAGTCCCTCATTGATTCTCTTCAAGAGGAATCTTGGTGAGTGGATGGGAGATCATAGGTTTACCCCGGATATCACTTCTCTGTCACTGTTAGACAGAGGCACAGTATACTAACCTCGAAAAAGAGCTTAGCAAAATTAATTTAAAATGGGTGGCGAAAGCCAAACACACTCTGGCTAGGCTTATGAATGCCCTAGGGCAGATAGCCTAGTATGAACCTATGAACCTAATTGTACTTAGTGATGGGGGGGGGTGAGAGGTGAGCGATGAGAGATGCAGGGTATTGTAGGTTGTAGGATAGTCATCTCAGCAGTGAACTTGCAGTAAATTTATTTGCTAGGATATTGTGAATGTTCATTGTCTCAGAGTAGGGTTTGCCATTTAATGTGAGTGCTGTACATAACTGAGTAAAGAGGGATTTGTATTTGTCCTTGGCTTCAGGTGCCAGACTAAGTTCCAATGGCTGCCATAGTAGATATAATGGTCTTTTTAAAATTCTTAGTCAAATTCCTAGTATCGTTCTTGACTTGGGATTTTTTAGATCTTTGTATACTCGAGTTTTTTCCTCTTATTGTCATTTTCATTTGTCTGTGGTCCACCAAGGGTTAGTTTGCTTTTCAATTTCCCATAAATTTTGGATCTAGATGGGACCACTAGTTCTAAAGCAACTTTTCAAATCTATCTGTTGATGTACCATCTTGGTGGTAATAATGAATATCAAGACTTTGTCCTAGTATTTTAGGAAATGTGTGTGTTTGAAGTCTCTGAATTATGTTGTATTGACCTCATAGGGATTAAATATTTTGAGGAAGAATGTTACCTGCTTATGGTCTGACTTAACTGGAGAAGGAATTGGTAGTTGACTAGATCAAGACTATTTTATTCTCTAGTTGGGCTAGTTCATTGAGTTTTTATTTATTAGATATAAACCTTTCTGGTCATATCCTATATTAGAGGTGTAGGCACTATAGTCACTAAATGAGTAGTTGAAGTCTCCTAGAGTGATGACATTTAGGAACCTGACATGAGTTTCCAAGGTCTTAGAAAGTGTCCTGTAACAGGCGGACACAGTAAGTCAAATTACCTTTTAACTTACACATCGTGTAGATGCAATCAAGTTTCAAGTATAGCGAATTCTTGTTCCTTCTGCTCTTCCAGACAGACTTGCTGTTCAGGTGCTAAGTTCTGTGGCAGCAGCCATAAACTTAGTTCGTATGGCATGTCACTGTATGCTTGTTCTGCAGTGGACTCTAGCTGTTCAGTGGTCTGTCCGGCAACATCCTCTATCTTTCGCAATCAAACTCACTCCTGTATGCAGAAATCATCTTTGCTGTTGGATTCAGTTGGATGAGATTTACCACGGACATCTATTTACAAGACTTTCTACAGTGGCCATAGTGACTATGGATGCCTCCCATTTGGGGTGGTGGAAGGCATTTCTTGGAACAGATGGTCCAAAGCACACGGCCCCCCTATTTCGCACATAAATATCATAGAGATGAGAGCAGTTATGTTAGCGTTGCAGGCCTTTCAAGGTGTTTTCTGTCTTGGAACTGTTGCGATTCAAACCAGCAATATGCCTGTGGTCTGGTACACTGACAGACAAGGAAGAACCTGCTCTTATTCCCTTTGTCGAGAAGCAGTGAAAATGCGGCACTGGGTGATGATCTCCAACTGCTTTCTTATGGCACCACACATTCCGGGGAAATCCAGCACACTAGTGGAGAAACTCAACTGGTCCATTTTCTTACCTCACAAGTGGTTTCACTGTCAGTCAGTGGTGGAGAAGATTTTCCATCGTTGGAGCCAACCTCGCTGTGATCTCTTTGCATCTCCCCACAGCAACAAGTGCAGCATGTATTTTGCTCTAATGCCCTCTCAGGGGGAGTCACCAATAGATGCTATAGTCCACATTTGGCCCTCTGTTGTCTTACTCCTGTCCACCATTACTTCTGTTTCCAAATTCTTAAAGAAAGCAAATCGGTTGAATTTGGTTATCCTCATTGCCCCATTTTGGCCTCACCAAGTGTGATTCCCCTTCCTTTGGTGTCATGTTCGTTATTCTCCTTGGATACTGGACCCACTCCAGACCATCTGTTGCATCCCTCCAGGATGAAGCATCTTAATATTCTAGGCCTCAAACTAACCACATGGTTTCTTCATTTACATTAATAGCTAGACAGCCCAGGCTTTCCTTCCCAGTTCGACACTTACTTTGGCTTCCTGCAAAACTTCTACAAGGCAGATCTGCAGAAGTAAATGGAAAATATTTTGAATGCAGGACCCTTAGGAAGTATATTGACCCTTTTACTGCCCTTGTTTCTTCAGTTCTAGAATTTTTGATTTCTGTTTTTCAGCAAGGTGGTAGTTTTTCTACAATCAAAGTACAGTTAGCAGCCATGTGAAATTTTCATTCAGGAGAAAAAGCTGCCTCTTTAACTTCTAAATTGTGCAAGGCTTTTCTAAAAGGCACCTTCTACTCAGGCCTGCAGTGAAAGATCCATCACCTCCTTGGGATTTGACAGTCATTTTCCAGTGGTTTTTACCTATAGTATCCCGTGAATCAAATGTCAAAACAGTTCACCTGCCTGTTTTTTTCCCCCTCATTTTTCAAATAAGTGAAACTAAGTTACATCTTTTAGATGTACAAAGACAGCTATGTTTTTTTATCTACACAAGATGTAGGATTTCAGAAAAACAGACCATTTTGTTTGTTTCTCACTAAACAGACTTGGGATCACCAGTTTGTAAAGTTACCTGAGCCAAATGGATTGCTGATTGCATTTCTTTTGTATATATTCCGCAAGGCCTTTCCCTGTCAGTCTTCTAAGGCACATTCAACTAGATCCATAGGCTCTTCTGCTTTCTGGTCTGCATTTCTTTTGTATATATTCTGCAAGGCCTTTCCCTGTCAAAGTCTTGTAAGGCACATTCAACTAGATCCATAGGCTCTTCTGCTTTCTGTTCTACAACTCCCATTGTTGACATTTGCGCAGCAGCTGTCTGGTCTAATGCTCAGACTTTTATTGCTTATTGCAAACTAGATTTAAAGGGGCACTATCGCAGATTTTTTGCTAGAGGAGTTTGTTTACATTTTAGTACTCTGTAAGTCACATGTTTACCTAGAGGTAAGGTTTCATAGAGCCTGTTTAGCATACTGCAGGTCAGATTACACAAACTCGGTGGGGGTTGTTAGAGGAAGTGCTTAGAACTTACAGTTGCAGTTTGTCCTTTTGTATTTTCCTTCCCCCACTCATAAGCAATTAGATTTGCTGAATGAGTGGATTTTACTCAGCTAGAGATGGTATCTTGTCACACACAGACCTGGTGCCTCTTTAGCATTGAAGTGATAGCTACTTTACCATGTACTTGTTTTTGCAAAACTGCATCTAATAATTATTCAGGCCTAGGCAATAGTGTTTTTCATGCTTGTTGCTACAAATCTTTTTCCTTCCACTGGCAATTATTTTTCATGTGTCTGTTATTACTGTTGCTTGTTAATGTGTGTGTGTGTTGATGTAGATGCGCTTTTATAATCATACAGATTTTCTCTCATTTTACAGCACAGCATTGCTTTGGACAGTTGTGCCTTGCAAAGAAACATGCTGAGTAACAAATGTCCAAACATTCTAAAAGAATGAAATATTTTGCATGTTATCTCAAAATGTCATGCAGCATTGGAACCAAATCTAATCACTGTTCTAAAAATATTTTCTCATTAGCTGATACTGTATGTTGCCCTTCAGAAATCACCCCATAACTACTTGTCTAATAGTGATTCCATCCTACTGGATTTTTTTTCTCACTTTTTTCTTTCATTCATTGTGGTAAAATGTTTTCAACTTTCACACATTTCCTGAATATTTGACTGAAATACAGTTAGTTTATACTGATTAGCATTTGAAAGTTGAAGCAAATGTTGGGGGATGTTTGCTCATGACAGAAGAATGTCACTGATAGGGTCATAAACATGTTCTGTCCTAGGCTGCTTCCTCTTTGGAATATACTTCTGCGGCATGAAAGCTAATATAAATGGACTATATTTCATCAAGTTTAAGGTTACTACTGTCATTGTAAACTCGTATGTTACCTGCTAGATAACTGGTTAATGGGTGTAGCCAACTCTACTGTTTGGGAAGTATGTTCTCTTTAAACATTACAATAATCAAGGGTATGTCTTTCTTGAGCTACCCAGACAGCCTTAAAGCACTTTGCCTTTTTTCTGTTTTCATGTAGACTCTGGCAGGTAATCTCTGTCAAACCTACATAGCCTCAAAGGATCCAGTCCACTGTCACTTGTTGCACATCCGCAGAACTAGTAACATTGTAAACACCTGTTCAAGAGAACTCATGTTCTACCATAACATAAATAGGACCTGCTGGCAAAGTCGCTTTATATCTTAGAGAATCTCCCAGTAACAGAATAGACTTCCTTTGGATATAAAGCAAAGTAGCTCCCTGACCCTCTTCAAGCATAACCTGGATGCATGGATGGGTAATCACAATTACAGTCAAGGTCTGGCCCCTGAAGCTGTCATTGAAAGGGGCATAAAACTAGATGCAAATTAGTCATGCCACTGGGTACTTAATATGCGATATTGTGGCTAGGCTACTGATGTTCCTCTGGATCAATAGCCTGCTGTTAACCCATGAATCTGTGAACCTAACTGTGTACACTTCTTTCATTTTGACATCACCTCAAGCTAGCAAACCAGTGTCCTTGACAAAGACCCATGAATGGTATTCACAGACCTATTAATCACATCTATACATCGGCTATGTGATAGCATCACATAGCACACAGCGTTTAGTTCAGAGAAGTGATAAAACCTAAAAACATATATAGATGCAGTACTGTTATCCTGGAAGACCTTAGCATGAAGCACACAGCGTTTAGTTCAGAGAAGTGATAAAACCTAAAAACATATATAGATGCAGTACTGTTATCCAGGAAGACCTTAGCATGACATGAACGTGCAACAACATTTACATAAGGCCTGCCAGTACACTTTTGGATAACCCAAACCATACAAGCACACCCCAGCCCCTGAATGAGAAATAGTCTACTCACACAAAATGTATTGTCTAGATAGCTAGACTACAGATATCATGCCAGTGACAGAAGAGTGTTCCCACTCATTATGTCACCATCTGATGATTGCTCTCATTGCTATGCACTGATGATAAGCTATAATGTGCTACACCCCATACCTGAATGCATCAAATGAAAACAAGAATGTGTTGTCTCAGTCCAAGTATAGGACTGCCATCACCTTGTCAAATGTCCAGAACAGTACACACAAGGTATGGCAAGTGTGTTGATGTTGCATTTTAGGTCTATGCAAATGTCTGACATAATGCTGAGGGTCAGTTAAACATTAAAGGGTAATGTAGCCATAATGACTTATTATGGAATATAATATGCCAGGCAGTACAACATTCATACACTGTATACAAAGTTTTCTGTCAATTCACTTTCCCCAATTACACAAATAGTTCTGCTGTTATCCTACAATGTGGAATTATACTTTTAGTAGATCTGGGTGCTGACTAGCCTGCATCACATTACTGTACTGTCCTTGTCTTCCACTCTGTTATCCACATCTGCATAACTACCTCTAAACTTAATAATGTGTTCTGAGCATATATAAATATATGTGTGTGTGTGTTGTCTCTAACTTTGTGTGTACACTGAATAATCATCAATGAATTTGTTCAAAACACAACATTGAACAAACTCATTGGTAATTATCATTATCACCACCTAAAACATCTAAAATGGTAACGGCAAATGTAAAACATGATTAGTGACTCTGTACCTGCATATTTACATATGTATCTCAATATATAATTAGCTACACATACATACATATGTGTATGTATACATGCATGTATATATCCCAATCCTTATGATTTTTTTGCCTGAGTAATGTGCATGCATGCATACGCCTATGCCTACGCCTAAGTATGCTACAGAGTAAAGCTGGAGTTTTTTGAGACTGTCTGTGTAAGGTACTTATCACGCATTCGGTGTTAAGTAGATTGCTGCCTATATGGTAGTTCAGGGGTACAGAGTTTTTATCAAAGGGGATGACACTGCACTTTTTGGCATTGAGGTGGAGGCCATGGCTCTGACACCAGGCATCTGTCTCAGTGAAGCCCTTTTATAGGATGTCCACATCATTTGAGGACTTGACTATTTGCAGTCATCTGCGAACTTTGTTAGCCAGAGGCCTTCTGTGTTAGCCTGTACTTCAGATACCAAACAGGAGAGGTCCCAGGACGGAACCCTGTGGTACTCCACTTGTCACTGCTTTGAGGTCAGATTTGGAGTCTGCAACTTTTAATGTGGGTCCTGTCAGTTGGCAGCCCATCTTGTGATGTAGGGATTTATACCTAGTTTAGTGAGTTTAGCTATAATTCCAGAATGGGGGATGTTGTCAAAAGCCTTGGCGAGGTCAATATAGGCTGTGTGAGCCACCTTACCCTCATCTATGCAATTGGTGACTGCCTCAAAGAAGTCAATCAGGTTCAGGAGGCATAATCTGCCTTTCTCAAACCCGAACTGGATGGGATCCAGAGTTTGGAGGTTACCAATGTCTTTGTTTATGAGTTCCATGATGATAAGTTCCATGGCCTTATAGACCAGGCTTGTCAGGCTAATAGGATGATAGTTCCCGGGATCATCAGTTAAGATTCATGCCTCTGCCATCTCAGCTCATTACAGTATTGAGCCACCTCTCTTTTCTCACCCTCTCAACAAACTTAAGATTAATTTAAGATAAATAAGATTTATTTTAATTTAAAAATTTAAGGCCCCCGAGCAGAGCTCCCACCCCTGCCTGGGACCTTTAACTTTGTACTAGAGAAGCTCCCGCTTCCCCGTTTTGAGCCTGCTGCTGCAGCACAGTTAAAATTACTCTCTTGGAAAAGTACCTTACTTATAGCCATCACTTCAGCAAGAAGAGAGTTACAGGCACTAGTGGCTGTGGAACCCTTCATTATTTTCCATGCTGACAGGGTTTCCGTCAGGACTAACCCATCATTTATGCCCACGGTGGTATCCAGTGTGGCTTTAAACCAATCCATCCATTTACCAACCTTTTTCCCTAATCCTCAGAATAAATTGGAAAGGATCCTGCACTCCTTGGATGTGCACAGACAGCTCAGGTTCTACCTTGACGGGACTAAACTTTTCAGAAAATCTGACCAGCTGCTAGTCAGCTTTGCTACAGGAGCAGAAGGCAAGGCCATTTCAAAGCAAACCCTTTCCAATTGGATAGCACACTGCATCAAACACCATGGAAAACCTACCCCACAGGGGATCAGAACTACAGAATTTCTCAGGGGAGTCTCTGCCAGGGGCGTCCTGGAGTTCTGTACACACCTTCACCAAGCATTACCACTTGCCTGTCTTTTCTAAATCCGGAGCTGGATTTGCCACAGCAGTCTTACAAGGCCTGCTAGCCAGCCCTAATACTTCTTGACTGCCTCCACCCTTCCTCAGCTTTGGAAATCAGCCCAATTGTGATGACTGCAACAGTGAAACACGAAGAACATAGTACAGTTGTATACACTTACCGTAAATGTAGCTGTTCGAGTGTATTCACTGTTGCAGTCCTGGTTACCCTCCCTCCAACCCCCTGACTTTTCTGTACTTTCTTCCTATACTCTTTTTGGCCATATCTTATGGCAGTGGTATTTACTTTTTACTGGAGGTGTTCCACACCATGTAATTGCTTCCTATTTTGGAGCTCCTGACATCTGGGGCAAGAAAAACTGATGTAATGGTGTCGGTTGCATGTTTTATACCCCTGACGACCTGACGTCATGGAAGAGGCTATAGCATCTGACGCAGAAATCCCAAGACTCTGGTATTCGGGCCGACTGAGGGCTACCTGCAGGCAGATAACCCAAGTGTCATGACTGCAATAGTAAATACACTTGAACATCTACATTTATGGTAAGTGTACACAACTGTACTTTTCTCAACCCCTTTGCATTACAAATCATGGCATAGGTCTTTAAAAATCATAGCAGATGGTCAGAAAGAGGAACGCATTCTTATTTTTTCATAGGATCATAGGAAGTTACTAGACTATTGGCCCTGAGGCCCTTACAAGCCTAGCCAAGAATTTACCCCATTTTCCGACAAGTCATCACCCAATGCCCCTCTCCTGCAGGGACACGGGTGGAATCCCAGGGGTGTATTTTCTGTTCCCCATCCAGTTATCCAAGTTGTGCTTAGAAAGGGTTAATGAGGTGCTGTGCTTGACATGGAAAGGGAGTCTATTCCACAGAAGGGAGAGTCTCTAGGACACAAATCTGTCTTGCCAGCAAGTCCTATGGATGTCACAGATCAGGTTGAGGTTGAGCATGCAGGGTTACTTGAGTGGAGCTTGATTTATGGATATGCAGCAGTCCCATCAAGGCTGGGCCTGAGATTGCTCTGTATGTCAGACAGAGGTAATCTCTGAGGAGTCTGTATGAGACTGAGTAGAGGGACAGGTCCTTTAGCCTATCTGTGTAGGGTAGATGTTTGAGGCCCTGGATTCTCCCGGTGAGGAGCCTCTGGGGTCTCTCCAGCTGCTGCATGTGCTTTGTGAGGTAGACGCTGAAAGAGGCATTGTACTCCATAATTGGTCTTATAAGGGAAGAATACAGGGATGTTATGACCAGCTATGGCTAGGCTAGTATAGGCCCTAAGTCTGATAGCCTAGTACCAACCTATGAACCTCGTCTCTGAATGCGATACTCTTGCTAATGATGTGGGCCATGTAGAAAGCTTTCTGTACAACAGAGGCAATATGATGGTCAAAAGTCAGTTTGCAATCAACCTGGGTGCCCAAGTCTCTCACAACTGATTGTGTGCTTAGGACCTTGTTATTAATGTGATAATTTGTAGGGATGTCACTCTCCCCAAAGGGGATGATGATGATGATGCATTTTTTGGCATTCAGTTTCAGGCCATGTTTCTGGCACCAGTCATTTGTTTGAGTGAGCACCACATTACTAGGGGAATTGATGACAGCTCCTAGTTTGCAGTCACCTGCACATTTGGTCAGCCATAGCCCACTGGTTTTGTCCTGCACCTCAGAAAAGTATATCCCAAACAACAGGGATCCCAAGACCGATCCCTGGGGTACACCGCTCATTACGGGTCTACTGCTTGAGGTGGCTTTCCCTAATTTGACTAGGTAGGCTTCATCAGTGAGACAGTTTGCTACCCATCTGATGACATATGTAAGATGCCTTGTTGAGAGAGTTTATCTATTATAACCAAGTAGGGTATGGCATGAATGACTTCAGACGTACCTCCCTGGACTGTATGAAGAGAGACATGATTGAATTCACTGAATGTGTCTCAGGAGGGTATGTTCCTAGCCTTAAGCAGCACTCTACCGTCACCCATATTGATGCCTCAGTGCAAACAGAAAATTATTGACTTTAACAATTGGCTTAGTTTCTGGTGTCATTCCAGGGGGATCCAGTACCTAACAGCCTGGGAAGATATGATCGACAGAGCACAATGCTTTGCCAGAGATGGCCTGCATCTATCTTACTTGGGCTTCAGGCTTCAAGAAAAGGCTCTTTCCTCCCCCATTGTGCATTTTTTAGGAAAAGTGATGAGGTTAAAACTACCAACATAAAAATTGCAACAAAAAGCAAATTAAAGGTCATGCTGGTAACACTAGGAGTCTAAACATGAAACTGCACTCATTGCAAGCATTCTTAAATCTGGAAAATGCTGACATCTGTGCAGTCACAGGCACCTGGTTCAAAGTCACGGACAGCACCCCAGCCTTACCTTTTTACTCATCCTGTCATACATTTAGACTCCAAACTGTGGATAATAAAGCCAAAAGAGGTGGAGTTTCAATATATATTAAAGACGTACACATCTCCAGTCTGGTCAAACAGTATAATGCTCAGGAGACACTCCAGGTGCAGTTAACCATTTACAAGACCACTATGCAAGTCATAGTTTGTTACAGCCCCCAAATCTGACTCAAGATGCCCAGTCCGCCTATCTGGACTTATTCAGATGTCAAGATTCCACCCTTTACCCCGATCCTGGCTTAACTTAACTACCCAAACTTAGACTAGAAAAGCTACTCATGCCAGAACACAAATGCCCAGAGATTCCTTGATTTTTGTCAATGCAAATGCTTTGGAACAGTTAGTCAGTACCCCCACAAGAAGTAGTAATATTCTGGACTTGGTATTAACCAACATGAGTAACCACTGAAGCATCCCTGCAGTATCATCCTCCCTGGTAAGATCCAACCATAAAGATAAAGTGGTCACTTTCAAAGTCACCATAACCCTGGACCCCCCCCCCCCCCCAGCTAGGGTCAAACAAAAAGACTTCTCCAAAGCTGATTACAGCCTCCTGAGGCATGGTATAAACAGCTTCACAGCCCCCTCCCCCTCTCTAGGAACTGACATCAGTATCCAAAACTATACCAAAGTACTATATGAGCATTTGTATAGATCCATGGAATCCGGAATACCAGACAGGACTAAATCATCCTCTGCAAGGAAAAATAAACCTGTCTGACTGACATCTGCAATAAGTATACTATATAATAAAAGGAAAAAATTGCAGTCCAGGACCAAGAACGAGCAGGTGCCCAACTGGAAGCAATCTGTCCTTAGCCTGAGCAAACAAATAAGAGCACTAGTGAAATCCTCCAGAGCAAACTTTGAGTCCAAATTGGCCACATCTACTAGAGACAGTCATAAGGCCTTTTTCACATATGCCCGCAATCTCAAAAGAAGCACCCAGATGTGTTCAGGACTGGTGGTCAAGGTCACCACATATACAAATACCGTAGAAGTAGCCAAAATTGCTGGTTGACAGATTCAGTGAAAACTTCACCCCTCTGCCCCTCCCCATCAGTAAATCAGGACATTCCCAGTACCTGCCCCCTTCCCCTTGTATCTATGAAATAGGTCATGACTGCTCTCTCAAAGGCAAAAAATACAGCCTCCATGGGACCCAATAACATCCCAGGCTGCATCCAACATGAGCTCAGGCAGGAACTTGCAGCACCATTGGGTACCCTGTTCAACCAAAGCGTGTGTACTGGCTTCATCCCAGCTGAGTGGAGGACAGCCACTGTCATCCCTTTGCACAAAGGTGGAGTGTCCACCGATCCGGGAAATTATAGACCCATCAGCTTAACTAGCATGAGGACCTCATTAACAAGGACATTGGCAAACTTCAAACACTTGATCCCACACAGTTTGGCTTCATCAAGGGAAAGCCATGTCTGTTAAATTTGGTTGACTTTTTTGAGACCATCACCAAGGCCATGGACGAGGGGAAGACGGTACGCACTGCCTACCTTTACTTGGCCAAAGGCTTCAATACTATTCTCCATAGGATCAGTGTACTTTAATATTGTTTTGTGCGCTGTAGCTATGTTGCATTCAGTTTGACTTAATTGAAAAGTTGTTCTAATTTTTGTGAATTCCATGATTATTTATTTGTTTATTTTAAAATGCTTTGCTTTACTTTAACTGATTGCCATTCAGAACTGATTAATTTAATGAATATGCCATAAATGATTTGCTGATCTTGATTAATGATTTTCTGTATCTTGTTCAATATATTAAATGCTGTGTGTGTATATAAAGGTAACACATAAGATTAAATACATATGTAAATTTGTTGAGGATGATTGTGGTTATGAGACTGGCACAGCTTGGAAAAGAGTTGTTTTGCATTGCTTATTCGTAGCTGGGATGATGAGAAAAAGGCTAATATAACACATTTAGGGATGGAAGTGCCCTCTGCTAGTAAAGATCATTTGGCCTCTTTTAAATGCGATACTACAGATGACATCTTTGCAATTCAGGATACAAGTATACTGCAACCTGATAAATCAGATAAAGAAAGAAAAGAAAGTCTCAACAAATAGCTAGGAAGAAAAGGAAACTGAAAATTTATATAATGCTAAGCAATAATATATAAACAAAAGTACACTACTTTGATATGTAATACCAGTATTACAGGGAATGATAACATTTTTCAATCACAAAACTTTCACTTTACTGAAAGGCTATTAATTCTTCAAAAGAGAAGGCAGAATAATGAATGGAGTTGACTGAAAGGGCAATTTTTAAATTCATCTTGAAAAATTAAAGAATATTGCTGTGTGGAAAACAAAGGAAAGAGTGAGGTTGATAACATGGCTCAGACTATGGAAGACTAAAGACAAATGGATGAGAAATGTATGCTTGTAAATGAAGTAAGTGGTGAAAATAGTATATTAATAAGACTGATGGTGATGAAAATTATTCTTTTATAAAAAATGAAAGAGCTGATATTACTGAATTCATGTGGGAGATTTTTTTTTAGATCAGGTTGGAAACTGTATATTAGTAAATGGAGATTCAGTTGTGAAAGAAACTGATAATTTTGCAGAGATGATAATGCACATTGAATATTGTCATACTTGCTGGAAACAAAAAAAAAATACAGTCTACAAAATGGAGCCATGTTTACTCTTGTTGGATCAAATGATCTCAACTTTAAGGACCCATTGGGCCGGATTCACGATGGCTTGCACGGAGTCTACGAGTAGAGTAAGACCCCATGCAGCCATCATGTCTGACGAGCGATCCATGAACAGCCTGTAGGGGCGTGTAAGAGAGCTCCTAACACGTCTCCTACACAGAGAGGGCTGTGATATGCAAATTACCTCACTTGCAGCTGAAAGGCATGCAAATGAGGTAAATTTGCGATCCAGGAAGCAGAAACCTGTCCGAGTAGGAGATGTGTTAGCTGCAGAAATGTACTCAGTTGACAACTGAGTACCGTTCTGCAAATAGCACAATGGAACCTTGTCAGCTCCAAATAAAGGTTGCATATGGTTGAGGAAGCATGCCAATGGCCAAATATATGGCCATTGGAAAGCTTTCCTGATGCAAAATTAAAATATTTTTTTTTTTCGCCGATTTCTGATGTTGCATAGCGCAGCGCCGCACAAACGGGGTGCACTATAAAAATCATAAAATAAGACAGTAAAAGCCAGAAACATGGAATTTATGAAAATTGTCAAATTACAATGTAAGGGAATAGCAGGCTGAAGACAACATGGCCACCGAGTAGGGGTTGCTAAGGGGAGAAGCCCAGTCTAAGACATGTAACCAAGCATTAGTAGGCAATCCTATGTAAATGAGTGTTAGGATAGTGAATCGCACTTTTACATAGCAAGTGAGCACAGTCAGTGGAGTGTAAGAGTAGGATATGGGGAGGAACAGAGTAGGAGATAGGTGACATCACCAGGGGGGTATGTATGAAAGTAGTGCAGCTCATTGGAGGACAGTGGCATCTGTTAGGTATCAGTTTGACATCATGGAAAGAAGTGTGTCAACAGGTAGGCCAGGGAAAGCCAAGAAATGGAAGGTGTATACTGTGGATAACACCAAAGTTTCTTGCTGAGCGGGTATGCGCGCGTGTGCGCGCATGTAAACTTGAGTAAGGCACGTGGAAGCGTGAGCGCGCGCGTTTAAGCCCGGAGTAAGCATGTATAAGGCTGTTGGAAGACCTGTAAACTTGTTTGCGCTGGTGTGCGCACATTTTAGCCCGAATAAGCAAGTTTTAGTCTGTCTAAGCATGTATACGGGTGTGTGAGCTGCTGTGAGCGTGTTTGCACTTGTATGCGCGTCGCTCCCCCTGAGGAAACAAAAGGAAAAAGGAAGCACAACAAATAGCAGGAAGCTACCACGTGATACTAGTAGAGCTAGCAGGTGAAAACAACCCGAATCAGGCAATAACACAGGCAGAACACTAGCCTAGCCCAGCACTTAAAACTCTGCAAACAACAGTGCAGTTTGTTTCTCACAAGAGACACTGAAATACTGGAGTATGCTACTAGAAGTGAAAACTGAAAAAGCTTCACTCAGACAAAAAATGCTAGGGGCTGCCATTGCTGTTATAAGATGACATATGCAACATGCTGAGGGTGGTGACAATGCAAATGCTGCCGGACAACCCACAGTGAGGAGACGGAGAAGAGTGTACAGGCCCAGGGTCACCTACCAGGGGTTACATGAGCTGGAGATAGTGGAGCACTATAAAGTGGACAGAGACCTCCTGCAGCAAATTGTTGAGCTGTGCAGGTCACGCCTCACACACAGAACCAACAGAGGGGAACCCATCCCAGTGGAAACCAAGGTATGTGTTGGCCTAAGAATACTAGCAACAGGCACAGAGACCAACTGGTGATATGATGGGGATATCACAGGCATCAGCATCCAGGGTACTGCACCAGTTCCTGGATGCCATGTCAGCACATGTCGGTGATCATGTATATTTCCCCAATTCCCATGAGGTATTGGCCAGCAATATGCGTCTCTTCCAGCAAACAGCAGAATACCCTGAGGTAGTGGGTGCAATAGACTGCACGCATATATGCATCAAAGCACCAGCCGGTGAGCGGGGTAGGGCCTACATTAACCGCAAGGGCTTCCCCTCCAACAACTGCCAGTTCGTGTGTGATGCCCAGGGCATAATAATGAATGTGTGTGCTGGCTGCCCTGGAAGCTACCTTGATTCCCATATCTGCCATCTGATGCAGCTGTACCAGACATTTGCCAATGGGGACATCCCACATGGTCACTTAGTGGGGGATGCTGGCTATGCACTGGAGCCGTGGCTGATGACACCCATCAGAAACGCACACACACCTGAACAAGAATGCCAAAATAAGGCACACGCACAAACATGAAATGTAATCGAGCGTGGGTTTGGGTTGCTCAAGTCACAGTTCCGGTGCCTGGACACATCTGGTGGAGCCTTGCAATACTCACCAACTACATGTACCCAAATCGTCATGGTATGTGCTATGCTACATAATATGATCTTGCGAAAACAGCTGCAACAAGACCAGCATAGGCCTGGGCCAAACAGCCCCCCACCAGTGCCAAGGCCATCACAGGCAGAGCGCGACTCGGAGGAAGAACAACCTGAGCCTGCCCCAGTAGGCAAAAGGAGGCGTGCCCAGTATGCCTTGGCCTTGGCAAAGAGGCAACGCATAGCACATACACTGGCTCAGTAGGAACCCTGGAAATGATACCTCTCTCTGACTCGCACATATAGTAAAAGGGATGCCTAACTTGACACTATCTGTTTCCAAACATGTATAGGGAGTGCAGTATGTGCATCCGACATAGGCAGCCCTGCAGCACCACCGGAGGCATGATTGCCATGTCTTAAGCAATGTAAGGTAGTGCTAAACAGCATTTACCACCATGTTGTATATGCAAACTTGATGACCTTCAGTAGCATCCTACCCTCACCAAACATGAGGCCACAATATGAAGACAAGATGATCAATTACAACAATTGGCTTAAGTATTGGTGTCAGTGAAAGGGGATTCAATGCCTGTCAGCCTGGGATGAGATGCTCGACAAGACATGATGCTTTGCTAGGGATGGATTTCACCTATCACCTGTGGCCTATTGGATATTGCCAAAGTCTCTTGTCACTCCCATAGTGCCTTTTCTAGGTAAGGCTCAAAAGACAAACCCACCTCCATAGGTATCACAAGGGATAAGAAAGTATAAGTAATGCTACTCAATGCCAGAAGTCTAAACTGCAAGATGCACGCACTCCAAACACTCCTCAGCATGGAGAATGTTGATATCTGTGCAGTAACAGAAACCTGGTTCAAGGCTCCCAAGAGCACCCTAGCATTCACAGGTACACCTCATACCATGCTTTACAGCTGCAAGACATGGACCAAACTACAAAAGGAGGGTGAGTATCAATATTTGTCAAAGATACCCACACCCATACCTCTCAACCTGGAAACATCAAAAATCTGGACAAGGCCCATGAAAAATAGGTACAAATCTGTACGCTGATTAACATCTAATTTGCATACATAATTATGTAAACCCCACCCACTCCAATGTAATTGTGGGATACCAACTCGAACGCAAATTGAAGAACAGACAACCAAAACGTGGCACCAGAGTCCCCCTGCAGCCATTCCAGTGTCCTGTTACCTGGCTATTTTGCCCCATTTACCATAAACACTAATGTATGCATACTGCTTTACTTCTACAATGATTTGAATTTTATTTTTACATTTTACAGCACAACAATACAGAAACACTAAAAGACATCATCTGGTAAACAAAGCAATACTGTCTCACAATGGAAATAGGCTTGACATTAAACTTTGCCCTTGAAACTCACATTCATTGAAACAGCATTGAAAGCCACACCACATCCAAAGAAAATGCATCTGGCCAGTTGTGGATAAAGATTACCTTTGGGCTGTTTTCAAATCATTGGCCCCTTGCACACAAACAAGAAACATACATGTGTTCTTTTCTTTATACACCTTCCTGACTTTATTAAATTATATTCCTTGTATAATACAACACACATGTTAGAGCGCATTTTAAATTTATTGTTTGTAAAACACATGAACCAATAATGACAAAACTGCACAATTCAGTACTTTTCCATCATAAAAGTCTGCTTCCACACCCACACTATAAATAGAATGACAGTAGTGTAAGCCATAGGCATCTTGCACAGCGTCTCACACTTATTTTCAATTTCATTTTTTTTTGGGGGGGGGCAAAGGGTCAAAAACCAGGGACACGTTTTAAACATTCTGCTTGTATAATTTTGTAAAGTTGCTAGAATAAAATGTGCTACCATCATGCATTTCACTGGCAGGTTTTGAACCCAGGACTCTATGCACTACATTCAGAACAACATACCACTGTCCATTGTCCTTTGGTTTAACTCTGCTAAGCATTTAACATTCCAGAGTCCAGACATGATCTGGTAAACGCTGTCTATTTGTATTACTTGTCTTGTCCATATACTCCTTTATAAAAGACACTGATTTCACTCATACTGTTACACAGATTGAGACCATATTAAATGTATTCAGCTGCTCTGTCTTGTCTTATTTTGGTGCATAATATGCCAAGAAAAGTATGTAAATCGATGGTCTTCACAGTAAACTACATTAGCATGAAACTGAGCTCTGACATGGATGGTTTATTTTAATGTTTGGGGTGGGTTTTTGCTTTCCTTATATATTTCTTTCTTAAAACTGCCTTAAATCAGGGACATGCAGTTAACTGAATGTAAATATTTGATGATTAAACTGTTTTTACATGCCAAGAAGTGTACAATTGTACATTTTTGGCAAGCATGACTCCCCTTGCAACTATCACTTGACAACACTTCCCTGAAAACTGATCCCACAGTTAGGGATCTGGGAACCTATGTTGACACTAAACTGAACTTTGATCACCACATATCCACTGTTATCCACATATCCACTGTTATAAGCTGAGAGATGGAAAAAGGACTTCCTTACATCTAAATGTAATGCTTTCCATGTCCAGGAATAAAACTGTTCCACTGCGCTTTTTAATCAAGCTGATCATGGAGTATAATATGCCCCTTTTGGTATGTATCAGTTCAAATACTTAAAAATAGAACAACCGCAATGCTTGTGAACTAAAAATTAAGGCCAAAATCGTAAAGCTACGCAGACCATCTCAAAGCCTTATCCCTCTTCAAAAGATCACATAGGCTAATGAAATGTGAGCTCTACCTCATGTATACAGCTTAAACACACTCTATTCTGTCAGCCCTAGTACACAACTGCAAGGGAACGCAATCTCTTCTGTGTAATAAACAGAAAACGTCAAAGAGAAACACTTATTACAGAGAATACTTCTACACAACAGTCTTCTATTCCATATAAAGCAACGTGCATCTCTTATTCTGTTCGAACACAAGGATGAAAGCTGAACTTCTTATTCCAGGCAAATTATCCAATTGATTTTGGAGGGGTGCTACATATGCTGCAGTGCATTCATCTTCAGACACAGACTCGTAGGGCATAGGTTAACTCTCTCACACACACACACACACACACACACACACACACACACACACACACACACACTCACACTCCTTACCCGTTGCTGCCATATCCCCGTTTCAGCTTCTGTTCAGTTGCTGCCATTAATCCACTGCTCTGCACAAGCGTTTCAGCTTCCCACGAACTACAAGCGTTTCAGCTTTCCACGAACTGCTCTGCACAAGCCTCTGCCATTAATCCTGTTGCTGCCTGCCATATCCGCTGAACTGCAACTTCCCAATCCTGCCTTGGTGAACTGCTCTAGTCTGCACAAGCGCGGCCCGCCAGCTTGCAATTCCCGCTGTTTTAAAATTTAAGTCAGCCAGCCGGAAATGATGATGTGAGCTCCTTGAGCTCAATTCCGACTGGCTGGTAGCTTGACGGAGCTGACGTCATTGCGCACGTGATGACGTCAGCTCTGACAGCGCGAAAAGTTTAAAAAAGCTAAGCAAAATCGGAAATGAAGGGGTGCCACTCGGGAATCGTGGCACCCCTTCATTTGGACCCCAAAACTCGGTAAAAACCGAGTAATTCGGAACGGTTGGGAGGTCTGCCCACACCCCCAGGTTGGTGGCACAGAATGAAGCATCAGAGACTACCCATGTGTAACCAACAGTGGGTAAAACCGCCTTCCAGTTCATAGCCTGCTACAGACCACCCTCCTAAACCCAGGAACCACACTTGGCCGACTGGAGAACACATGAAAATATGAAGATCTCCCCAAACACCATTATATTGGGCGGCTTCAACTACCCAAACATAACTGGGAGCATTACCCTAGCTCCAACACGCTAGGCCAAAGGTTCCCAGAATTTATAAACCAAAATGCTATGGAACAACTTGCTACCACTCCCACAAGAGGGGAAAACATACTGGACCTGATCATCACCGACATGGGGACTCTATACCCAAGACCAGAAGTGTATCCCTCACTGGTACGATCACACCAGATAGTAATCTCACTGGATATTCACATCCCCACCCCAGCCCATGGCCAGAAAACCACAATGAAAAATGTTCACTAAAGCATATGTCACACACCTCAAAACTGAGGTGGAATCCTTCACAGCCCCTGTGTCTGTGGAAAATAGGCCCCAGACCTCATAACCCTTTATAAACGCATTCTATGAACACCGTCAGGAATGCATGGATCATGCAATCCCAAATAAAACCAGGACCCAATCCTCCAAAGGCAGGTATCCTGTTTGGTGGACCCCAGCCCATAAACAAACCATACAATACAAGGAGGAAGCTACTATACGATAGATCCAAATCAGAAAAGGGGAAGCCATCTCTGACCAGTATTATTGGAAAATAACGTCCACACATAAAATTGTCTAAGGCCATCTGTGAGATCAAAATTGTACAGGACACCAAGGATAATCACAAGGCATTCTTTACTTATTGTAGGAACCTGTGTGGGAATCCCCAGATATGTTCAGAATTAGTCCAAAATGACAAACAATACAACAAACCCACAGACATTGCCAATATCCAAGCTGACAGGTTCAGTGCAAACTTTTCTCCCCCCTCCCCACCAAAAGGGCAAATATCTATCCCAGCATCAATGGGACCAGACGGTGTCCTGGGCTGTGTCCAACATGAACCCCAAGAAGAATTGAACACACACACAAAACCACTGTTCAGTGTCAGCCTTAACACATGATATGTACCCAAAGAGCAGTGTACAGCAGCAGTGGACCCTCTCCACAAAGGTGGTGCCTCAATGGATACTGCAAACAATCGCCCCAGAAGCCTGACTAGGTTGGTCTGCAAAGGTATGGAAAGGATCATTATGGACCTCAGAAATAAACATATTGAGGACACACAGACACTGGATCCTACCCATTTTGGCTTTAAAGACAGATCCTGCCTCTTAAACCTGGTTGAGTCATTTGAAACGGTCACCAAGGCCATTGACGAGGAGATGGTGGTCCACACAGCCTACCTGGACCTCGCAAAAGCCTTCCATACAGTACCCCACTTGGTCATCATAGATAAGATCACCAGCTTCAATAGAAACCCCTATGTCACTAGATGGGTTGCAAACTGGCTCGAGGACAGAACCCACATGGTCTGAAATGCTGGAGCCATGTCAGACCACAAACCAGCTACAAGTGGCATCCCACAAGGCTCAGTCCTGGGACCTCCCTTGTTTGGTATATATTTCTCAGAGGTACAGACCAACGTAGAAGGACTGTTGGTGAATAAGTTTGTAGATGACTGCAAACTGGGCGCCATAATCGAAACTCCGGCTGACACAATCATTCTACAAAAGGGCCTCATAGAAACAGACAACTGGTGCCAGAGCCATGTCCTAAAGCTAAACACAAAACAGTGTATAGTCCTCCCCTTTGTCAAAAACTACGTGCCCACAAATTACTACATATGCGGAAACCCATTAAGTATGGAAGAAGTAATAAGGGACCTGGGGACCCAAGTCGATAGCAATCTCACATTCGACAACCATGTGGCCAACGTGTTCAGAGAAACATTTCATACAGCCCACCTAATCATGAAGGTAATCACATCTACATCAGGGGAGGTCATTGTGCCTCTTAACTCATCCCTCATCAGGCCCATAATTGAGTACAATGCCCCTTGTGGGATGTACCTTTTCAGACACCTGCAGCAGCTGGAAAGACCACAAACGTACCTCACCAGGAGGATCAAAGGGCTCAAACACATGCCAGTCACTCCCCGGTTAAAGAAACTGCAGCTCCACTCAATGGCATACTGCCTGCCCAGAGGCGATCTGTGCCAGATGTATAAAGCCATGTCCAACCCGGAATCAATGGACATGCCGCACCTTGGAAAATCAGAATCCCATCAAGCTATGCGCTCAAGAGACCTGAACCTCAGGACTGAAATAAATAGGACATGCTGGAGTGACAGATCCATAACCCAGAGGCTCCCCCCACTCTTGAGTAAACTCCCACTCCAGGTTAGCCAAAGTCCCTCATTGACTCTCTTCAAGAGGAATCCTGATGAGTGGATGGGAGATTGTAGGTTTACCCTGGGTATCACTTCTATGTCACTGTTAGCCAGAGGCACAGTATACTAACCATGAAAAATGTAATGGCAAACTCCACTTACAATGTGTGTTGAAAGCCAAACACACTCTGGCTAGGATTATAAATGCCCTAGGGCAGATAGCCTAGTATGAACCTATGAACAGAATCACACACACCAAGTAGTACAACTGTGGTCACTGTGGAGTAATGTTTGCCAATGTCCACTCAAGTTGGTGAATACACAGCAATGTCGGACAAGCCTGGTTTAAGTAGGCCATAGCTGAACAAAATGCAACATGCTCATAGTTGCCCAACTGGCCCTTAACTAGTCTGGTCTGCTCAGTATGAGCATTTACAGCAGTGATGGGACTCAAACCCATGATACTGTGCACCGTAGTGAAAGTACTGAACCACTACACCATGACAGTATTGCAGTGTTCAGCCAGTATGAGAGAGTGTTGCCAAGTCTTTGCAAACTATCCCATGGAAACTCTGCAAGCACAGCATAATCCCTGTTGTGTAATGACACAAAGGAGTCTGGCAGTAAGAACACAACATGACTTCCAACACACACAGTATTAATGTCAATATTGGTCATGTTCACACACAACCACAAATGTAGTGGACTTCAGATCACAACATATGGAAAGGTCACACTGGGCATGCTCACACACTTGGATAAATGAGACACATGTCAGGCAACAAACCATGGAAAGCCTGAACTGGGCATGCTCACACACTTAGGCCATGTGTGAGTATAGCAGTCAGTCACACATATCTGGCAGTTGTATGTGTTAAGCCAGGAACCTCCCACGATCCAGCAATCCACCCTGTGCACACAGTTAAATGACAACAGGCACACATATTAATATACTGGAACCCTGTCATGATCAAACATGTTACGCAGATACACAAGTTGTTCACAGAAACTGTGAAAGCTATGGCAGTAAAGACCAGCAAACAGTAGCAGCAACAAATATTGTGCATCCCAAACATAAACATAGGTGCAGAGGTGAATACTAGACTGTCTGCCCTAGGGAGTTCATAAGCCTAGGCAGAGTGTATTTGGCGTCTGCCTCCCCAGTAGAGTAGCCTACTGTGCCTCTGTAAAGTAGGTCACAGAAGGCACCCTTTAAGGCTACTTTGCTGTGCCTCTGTCAAGCAGGGACACAGTGGAGATCCCAGGGGTGAATTTGCAATTTCCCATCCATGCAGCTGTATTTTGCTGGAAGAGGGTTGGTGAGGGGCTATGTCTAACTTTAATTGGGATGCAATTCCAGAGTGAGGGGAGCCTGTGAGTAATGAATCTGTCCCTGCAGCATGTCCTATTTATGTTTGTGCTGAGGTTTACATCCCTGGAGTGTGTAGCTGTTAAGGGTCTTGGATGTTATGAGGTGGAGCATGTCCATTACTTCTGGGTTTGAAATAGCTGTGTATGTCAGGCATAGATTACCTCTGAGTAGGCGTTAAGCAACTGAGTGGAGCTGGAGATCCTTTAGCTGAGCTGCATAGGACATCTGTGTGTAGCCCATGATTCTCTTGGGGAGGTACTGTTGTGTTCACTGTAGTTGCCGCAGGTGTTGGGTAAGGTACACCCCAAAAGGGGCATTGTAGTCAAACATGGTCCTGATGAGTGAGTAGTAGAGGGCCACAATGACCTCACATGATCTACATGCAAACACCCATGTGAGAAGGAGGGCTATACAAAGTTCTTAGCAATGACTCTCTGTCAATGTGATTAGCAAAGGAGTGGTTATGATCTATCTGGGTCTGTAGGCTATTGCTCTGTTATGTAGTAGCTTCTTCCTTCTGTTGTACAGCTTATATATGGCTGGGTTCAACCAGACAGGTCTCCTGATTTGAAGGAGTCATGGTTTTATGTGGGATAGCATGATCAATGCATACCTGCAGCTGCTCATACAATGCGTTTGTAAAGAATTCTGCAGATTGGTCTGTATTAACCTCCAGCACGGGGCCTCTGAAGTATTCCACCCCAGTCTTCACAAGTGCAAAGTCTGCTTTTGAGAAATTTTTTACAGTGATTTCCTTGGCTGGGTGTGGGGACGGGATATGGATGTCCAGGGAAAGTTGATCATGGTCTGATCTTAACAATGACAGTTCTACCTCTGGTGTGGAACATAGAGTCCCCATGTTGGTGATCAGGTCCAATATGTATTCCCCCTAGTGGGTATGGTGACTGGTTGTGCCATAGCACATGGATTTACAAATTGTAGTGGCTGTAGGGTGATGTTGAGGGCTTGAGTAGTATCCCCAGTCAATATTTGTGTACCTGAAGTCGACCACTATAATGGTGTGTGTGAAGACCTTCATATCCGACACTGTTCCCAGGAAAGCCAAGTGTGGTTACTGGGTATGGGTGGGTGGTCTGAACTACTCACCAAACCAAAAGGCAGTTTTGCACAGTGGTAGGTGTATATTTATGGCCTGTCATGCTTAGTGCAGTGGGACCAACCCTGAGGTGTGTGTATCTGTGATATATATGGATACACCCCCTACTTGTGTTCTGTGTCACAAGTCCTGTGGTCACGAATCATGGTATAGAACATAACCTGCAGTGCCAGTGTGCATATGTGACCCTGAACTAGGTTTCTGTGAATGCACAGATATTGTTATCCCCCATACTGAGGGATAGTTAAAGATGTACATTCTTCTTTGGAAAGACGGATAATGTCAGCACCATATAAGTACAGCAGGAGAAGGTAAATCATCCAGTAATGCGAATAGCGCGCTGTGCTAGTGCGTCTGTCTCAAGTATCATAACATAGTTAGGTAGGGGTTTGAATCCTGCAAACGCTGTGTGTGTGTGTGTGGGGGGGGGCAGGTGTGTGTGTATGTCTGCAATTTTTTGTGAAAGGAATGGCCATTTTGAAGACTGGGATAACACACACTAAAAGATGTACATTCTTCTTTGGAAACACTGATGATGTCAGCACCCTATAAATACAGCAGGAGAAGGCAAATCATCCAGTAATGCGAATAGCACGCTGTGCTAATGCATCTGTTTCAATAGGTAGGGGTTTGAATCCTACAAACGCTGTGTGTGGAGGGGGCAGGGGTGTGTGTATGTCTGCAATTCTTTGTGAAAGGAATGGCCATTTTGAAGACAGGGATAACACACTAAAAGATATACATTCTTCTTTGGAAAGACTGATGATGTCAGCATCCTATAAATACAGCAGGAGAAGGGAAATCATCCAGTAATGCGAATAGCATGCTGTGCTAATGCATCTCTCTCAAGTGCCATAACCTACTTAGGTAGGGGTTTGAATCCTACAAATGCCATGTGTGTTTGTCACACAGTTTGTGAATGTGTTGTGTGTTTTGCTTTCATTATTGTATGACATATTATAACAGTAATTGCCATGCACACAACAGGTATGTGTTTGCCACATACAGATATGTACCTGTGACCTTTAATAGTTCCTATGTGTGAAGCCTGCCCCATATGAATACAGTTGTTACCTTTGCCGCCATGTGCCGCAGCTTACCAGACCTTAGGCCATACATGTATGTTGATGACAATGCAAGCTACTGCAGTGATCTGTGTCCTAGGCCAACTATGTGACACACACCCATGAAAGCTTTGATAGATTAATGTGGGTGACGGTTAATGTCTGCAGTATATGTCAGACATGTTAAAACACAGCAAAGTCTGTGAGTGATGGCCATCCAGTGTAGGTGTATGGCAACTGTTGCCGATATGCATACAGACACCTTCTTGGTTAGGTCATACACAGAGGGACTGCAGAATACCTTTGGAAATGTGAATATCACAGGATAGACAAGATAACACCTGTCCACATGTACACACCATTACCCGTTCTACATGATGGGTGCTACCACCTACATGGTACTGTTGGAATACTATGTTAACTACATGCCGATGACAGTGCCACAGTAGCATTACAGCAATATACCATGGCTTGGACAACAGGTATCTGTCCGTATGATACCCTTGTGGTTAGGTGTGTCATGTGTAGAATGCATTGTAGGCCACTGTATGTATTTGCAGTCATGGATGGACATATCCATAGTGTGTTGGCATGTACATGAGACTGCTATATGCCAAAGGGTATTGTTCCCAGGGATGTGTGGGGCTCAGTAACAATGGCTACTGGTATAGTGTAGTACTGCAGGGATATCACTGACGCCAGGTTCCTACGTCTGTGTATCAGTTGAGGAGACACTATGTAATGACCACTGAATGTCAGGCTATGTAAGCTGTGTATACTACCAGAATGCAGACCATTGAGATGTGGAAACAGTATCACCCACAGCATACTGTCAAACCATGTCATGTTCCATGATGACTATGTTCACAAATATGTACACCTGCAAATCGGTGATGCAAACATCACACATGTGCTGTCCAGACCCCAACACATGCAGGCACAGGTACACACAACAGCCGTGTGGCACATGTGCAGACAGTATACTTTGGGAATTAACACTGGTGTATACAAAACTGCAATGACAAACATAGTTAATGCATCATGCATGCTCGAATATACCCACAGCAATATCATTACACTGTACTGTTAACAACATGATAATATTACTTCAGTGCTATGTAGTCACCCTGTGCATCAGTACCATGCTATCCTGTTCCAGCATCAATGTTACAGATGGCAGGAGGTTGCACAGTTTCATCATATGCACAGGGTGTGTACTTGGTTTGCCAGAGTCTACCATTGACACATCCAATCGCCATGTATGTGTGCGTGTGTGTTAGTGAGGGACAACAGTACAAGATGGGGCAACGTTGCTGCGATGTGTGTGTGTATGTGTTAGCCCTAGGTGTTAGCATTATGTGTGTGTGTATGCATGCACACAGTTCCACCATGTGGCTGCCATATACGGGTGTTTGTGGACAGCCACAGACTGTACCTGCCAGGTCATACAGGTCACTGTCTCTGGCCACGGACACGGTACCTGTGCCTGACGGGTGCTACGGACAGTATCAGGTACTAAGCCAGACTGGGTACTGTCATCAGAAGCAGTGGATTGTTGACTGGACACATGTCCCTGCTGGGACTGTCCAGAGCCACGTGCACGTGGTCTTCTAGGACGGTCTAATGACAGCACAGACCCAGCATTGCTGGGGCTGGTACTGGCACAATGGGAGTGGCTGCGGGTTTATCATCCGTGACGACTGGCCGCTGATAATGTTGCTGGCAGAAGTCCACGTCGACACCTCAGTCGTCCTGCACTGTCCTGGCTCCTGGACATGTAGTTGTGGAACAGATCTAATGTGTCCCCCCAACGTCTGTCAATGACCTCACTGCTGATACGGATGGCAGACTCAACATCACGCATAGTGTCATTCATAGCGGTGCGATGTGCTCTAAGCTCCCTCAGACCCTGTCTGGTGTACCATTCCATATGTGCCTGTGCCTGCATTACAGCCCGGAACATAGCTGAGGTTGATAGACCTCTGTGGGCATGTCTGACAGGGGCAGTACGACCACGGATGCTCCCACGAGAACCCCTGGACATCTGCCTGTGTGGTACCATGTCAGGAATCTGGCCATGGCTGCTGTGAGGGGATGCATGTGCCAATGATACCACACTACCCTGGTCAATGCCCACTGTATGCTGTCCCTCAGCTAAGGACATTGGTGACAATGGATGTATCGGCAGGATGACCGTGCGCATTGATGGGGTTGACTGCTGTGTACTGTCAATTGGATGACCAAGGACAGACCCTGTCACACCTCCCTGTGCCATTACACATGTATCATCATTAGCACTATCCCCAGCAGTGGCTTCAGGTTCCCTGCTGCACTCCACCAGAGCAACATCAGAACCTGTGAGAGGAAGATAGGAAACAGTTTACAAATGTGTACACAATATTTGCACACAGGCACACTCTTCAGTACAGCAGATACAAACACAGACACACCTGCAATCCAACACATACACAATATTGTTTTAGGGTGGGTGACCGTTTCACAAGGAAAAACATCACTGCACACGTGTCAGCATGCAGGTTATGTGTTGCACAGGAACATGCAGTGCAAGTGTAGACAGCCCTTGTTAATAACAGTATATGTGTACTTGATGCTTGTGTGTAGTTCAGTGATTGTCTCCACCCTGGGACACAATGTGTACAAGGACATAACAATGTTGTGTAAGTGTTACAGGCTGTGGGTGCATAGATTTGCACACACACACACACACACACACACACACACACACACACACACACACACACACACACACACTCACAAAACACATGACGGTGCTACGCAGTAACAGCTATGTGTACTTTTGTGGTCAGTGGAACTGGATGCGGTGTAGTAACGTGAGCCATGATCAACATGCTTCTTGTGGTCAGTCAACAGTAATAATGTATGCCAGACAGGCAGCTAGCATGCTGTACCTGAAGTGCAGCAACATGACTACATCCACAATTACACAGGCACTTGTTACATGGGTGTGTAAGGTGGCCAATAGTGAGCATTGCCTAACATTAATGTATTATTTGTTCCAGACTGTTGCACAAAGACATGATAGGCCTCTACCCCTCAGGTATATTATGTGTGCTGCGTAGGTAAGTGGGATGCTGAAGGCTGGCCATACAGCAGATGTCATAATTGGACATGTGTAGCAGGCTAAGGTGTAGTGTGTATAACAAACATGTGTGTGTTGTGTACATATGTATCTGGTATGCCTATACATTGTCCAGTACTGTGTTGTCACACGTGTCATGCTCTGTGTATTGCATGTGAGTGAGGCAGCTACTGAGAATAATGGGATATGCATAGTCTCACAGCAAACATGCACAGCATGCATTATGTGTAGGTGTGTTACATGTGCACACACTACACCTCCATATGACATGCACATGTCATTAGCAATAGTATTGTTATTACACACGCACCAGCATGGATTGGCTGCCTTGCTGTCACTCCAGAGGGACCTGCAAACATATGAGAGTGATTGCCAGTGGCCACAACTGTGCCTTTGATACTGTGAGAATAATAAAGTACAGTAGTACAGCAGTTGGCTTTCACAGGTGTACAGATTATGCTCAGAATATCAATCTTGCAGAAGAATGGGCAGGTTAACAGCTACACAAACAGTACACATCTCACACATGCATAGAATACCAGTACAGAGAACAGTCAACTACAGATATGGCATGTTACCTGCACACTCCATTTCAACATGCTGGGTGGCTCCGGCCTCCATGATGACACATGTTTGTGGATGTTCTTGTTGTTGGCCTGGAGCCACAACACTTAGGAGGTGCTCCTCCACACTGGTGAGGGGGGGTGGATAGGTACCCCACCACCTGTGGCAAGCTGTTGTCTGTGGATGTCAGACTCACGCTGCCGGATATGTCTAATTAAATCACTGCAGTGATGGCATACCTGCTCATATGTCTGGTTATGCATGCCTATGTCATTTACCCGACGGACAAGTTCTTGCCACAGTGCAGCCCTCTCATGCTGGTTCTGGCTGGCCCTGGAAAACAGCACACAGTAATTCTGCACCAGGCTCTGGTGGATCTCCTGATCCTCTGCTGCTGTATAAGGTGGGTTTCTCTGATGCACCATCACCCTGGAAGGAAAAGAAAAATATGTGAGCAAGTCATGTGGCACACTTAATATTCAAATGTACTGATATCACTTCACTGCCATATATAGCATCTGTCTGTCTATCAGGGGATGCACATGTTCGATACCACATCAGTGCTCAGCCCACATCTGTCTGACAGTGCCTGCCACGCTCCATACAACAAACTAGTATACACCAGCACTCGGCACACGGTTTGGGATACAATGCACAACCTCACACTGGGGTATGTATCAAGCTAATGGATGAAGAATATTGTCGTCCCATGCAATGAATGCAATGCACATGTACAGTTTCAGCGGTAATCCACCTTAGTCTTTGATGCCATATCCCTACCTGACATACGTGCACAGTTGTTACTAAAGCCAGCATACTGCTGTCACAGAGTATACATGCTGCCAGGTACACACACATACCATGTAACACACATGTGATTGCGGCCATGGTAGAGGCATCATTACACACACATTACACATACATACAACACACAAATGTATGACGACACAGATGAGCATTAACTGTGTACCTTATAGTACTTTGTGCCCCTACTTACAGATACCTATGCTTGAGGTGTGTAATCTGTGCAGACTACAGGTAACACACCAAACAGTGTTACCACAGAATGTGAACATACACCATACTGTAGTGTTTAGGCCTGCAACATCAGGTAGTACAACAGTTCATATGTGAGCTGGATTCAACAGCAGTACCACTTACTAAGCATACATGTATTGCTTCTGCCAATGATGGGACACTGCAGTCATACACAGGGAACTACGGCACAACATATGCCAATCTACTATGTTTGCATCCCAATAACTGACACATCTTTCTCTGGCCTCACACCAAGGACACGAACTACCATGACAGACACAAACTGACGCTGAGCTATCACACCTTTACGGACCTTGCACACAGTCAGTGTCACACTCATTCAATGTCACATAGCTGGTATTGCACTGAGTACATGTGTGCGTGCATTGCGTCATAGGTAGGTACTATGCTATTGGCCCTGGGCCTAGGGCAGCCTAGCCATGTAC
Organism: Protopterus annectens; assembly: GCF_019279795.1. Classification (NCBI taxonomy): domain Eukaryota; kingdom Metazoa; phylum Chordata; order Ceratodontiformes; family Protopteridae; genus Protopterus; species Protopterus annectens. The sequence goes on along the minus strand of NC_056728.1, from coordinate 979,419,744 downwards.
TACCCTGCCCTTTGGTACACATGTACTGTGATTTTACTTGCTCCTGTGAAACGGTTACACACAGGTGACTCACAGGGCATATTACCTATCTCCATGACATTCATCAGGGGTATGTATGACATCTACTAATGAGGAGCCTTGTTTGTTAATGCTGGGTGGTTTAGTCCAGGGTATGGCATATTTGTGTACAGAAACCTGTACCTCCAGCATGTGCTGTTTAGTGCGGTGACAGGGATTAGGTCCCTAGGTCATGTAGGCTGGACGGATTGTGAGGTGTTGCCATGGTGGTTGGCCAACTGGTATGGGTGTGACATAACTCTGTATGTCCAGCACTGGTAACCTCTGTGTAGGCAGTATGCAAGGCACTCAAGTTGTGGTTTTGTGAGTCAGTCTGCATAGGGAATGTGTTTGTGGCCATTATCAGTCTTTGTTAGGTATGTCTGTGGCCTTTCCACTTGCTGTAGTTCTCATGGGAGGTACATACTGCATAGGACATTGTGAGGTGTACAGGGGTACACTGACTTACGTTTCCCTAGCTGACACACCCTTTGTGATGACACGTACCATGTACAGGGATTACAAGACTAGTGTGCCACTGTGGATATCAACGGGGAGGCTATTGTACACCTGCGTCCCATGTTCCCTTCTGACACCTCCAGTAATAGGCAGGCAACCACCTTTGTGGTAGTTAGTGGGTAACATGTTTGGAATGGGGTATGGTACTGTAGTATCAACACTGGTGTTCTGTCCATGCCTTGGTCACCAGGCACCTGTTGCAGTACATCTGCCCCCATGTCCCCCCTCTCAGTCTCTCTTAATATATATATATATATATATATATATATATATATATATATATATATATATGTATATATATATATATATATGTATATATATATACACACATATAAATATATATATATCAATATATACATATCTATATATATATATATATATATATATTCATGTAAATATATATACATATCTACATATATGTATATATATCTATATACACACCGCTATATATAACCATATATATATATATATATATATATATATATATATATATATATATATATATACACACACATATCTATAGACATTCATATCTATCTGTATACATGTATGTATCTAAATTTATATCTATATATGTATTTGTCTATTATATCTCTATGTATATACATATTCTTTATCTATCCATATATCTCTATGTATCTATACAGACCTTTCTGTCTGTGTAGATATATATATATATATATATATATATATATATATATATAGATATATGTAGATATATATATATATATATATATATATATATATATATATATATATATATATATATATATATATATATATAGATATATATATATATATATATATATATATATATACACACTTCTTAACATCCATTGCTGTACATATACATGCACATGTAGGTATGGACAGACTGCCCACCTTTCATGGTGGGAATATCACTTCTGCAACAGTTGAGACATACCATTCTGTAATGATATTGCACACTGTTGTGCATAATGCTTTATGCTGTCCTCAAGCCATATAGCTGTAGCAGGCCTCACTGGCTCAGTCCCACAGATGTTCACCACCACATGACATATACCTGCACTGCATGCTGTTTTCAATGCCACACACTACAACATGCATTGATATGTGCACATAGCAACCTTCAACTACATATGTATGTCCAGCCTTCACTAACAGTTGCAGTATGTCCCTTGCCCTATGCACATCTTCATATACATATAGATACAGACTGCTAACACATATGGAGGGTTCTCACAGTATGTAGATTAGATTATGTAGTTTACATTACCTTTGTCTCTGACAGCTTTTTTTTTTTTTTTTGTATTGCTTACTGGCTGGCTGGCTGGATGGCTGGCTGGCTGGGTGGCTGGATGGCTGGCTTGGCTGGCTGGCTGCCTGCCTAGCTGCCTGGCTGGCTGCCTGGATGGCTGGCTGGCTGGCTGCCTGGATGGCTGGATGGATGGCTGCCTGGATGGCTGGCTATCTTGGTTTTTCTTTTTCTGTTTTATTTTGGTCTGTCTCTCTGTCTCTCTGTCTCTCTGTCTCTCTGTCTCTCTGTCTCTGTCTCTCTCTCTCTCTCTCTCTCTCTCTCTCTCTCTTTCTCCCCCTCCAGTTGCTGCAATATTATTGCATGTGTGGACTGGCAGTACAGGCTGCTTTTGTAGGTATCTGCACATGTGCATGTGATGGCCTCTGCACCAATTGGTGGCCAGCATTTACTAATTGCATGCAGCCTGCTGTGTGGTAATTGCAGATGTTCTTCGTGTTTCACTGTTGCAGTCATAACTGTAGGGGTGTTCCTGCCGGCAGGCAGCCCGAGGTCGGCCAGAATCCCAAAGTCTGGGTCCGGCGTCGGCTGTATAAGCTAGTATCCTGACGTCAGTACGCCTTGGTACATAGCCCTCAGCCGACGCCGTCTTCTCCAGTCTTTCTTGCCGTGCGGTGGAAAGCAGTTCGCAAAACGTTGGTTGGCGATTTTCGAACAGCGTATTTGGTTGTTGTCGGTCCGAAGTTCTTACTTCTCTTCTCAAAGCTAAGTACCCGCTGGGGAGAATCTTTTTCTTGTTCCTCCGATGTCAGAAAAAGTTAATAATTGTATAGCGTGTGGGAAACAAATACCTCATAAAGATTTCCACTCTTACTGTCTACCTTGCTTAGGCCCTGACCACGACGTTTCTTGTTGTCGGTTCTGTGCCAGGTTCAACTCTCGTACTATCAAGCGCAGGTACGATTGGGCTTTAAATTATTTTGTCAGACGCTTCAATTACAGAATGTCGTCGGACACTACCGGAGTTCAAAAGCGCAAAGACAAAGACAGGCCTCCGAGGTCCAAACAGGACTCGTTGCAGCTGGGGCCAGCGTCCTGTTCGGCTGTCGTCAGTGAGGCGCTTTTGCAGCCCCTGTCGTCCGCCACTTCTGAACCGATGGCCGATACGGACTCCCATGGGGAGCCATCAAGGCCCACTATTTTAACTGCTGCAGGACCTTCGGACGCCTCCTTCAGATGGGTCCGGAACCGCTGTGCAGGTACCGGCTTCTGAGGGGGTTTTCAGGCCTACTCATATCACTATTTCAAAGGCAAAGACAAAGACTCCTACTAAGTCTAAAGTTTCAGCTCAAGCTGCTTCTGAATCCACTCCCAAGACACAAAAACAATTATTGAGGATGGCTGAAGATTTGCTTACAATGATTAGGGGTTCTCACCCCCCTCCTGAGAAAAGGCCTCAACAGGATGTTACTCTGGATTCCTCTGACCAGGCTTCTGTATCTTCTGTTTCTTCCTCTTTTTCAGGACTATTCCTTTCCCCCTTATGAGGATTCGGATGCTGAGGATTCTTTGCCCTCGGCCTCTCCGCCTGAGGATTTTTCTTTTGGGGAAACCTTGCATGAGATGAGGGAACATTTTCATTGGGAAGGACAGGAATATTCTGCTTCCAAAAAGAGGCTTAGAGAATTTCTTCTTCCTCCTCAGCATAGGCCTTTAGCTATCCCTCCTGTCTTGGACATTGTAGATGATGCTTTTTCTGAGGCTAATTTGAATCCTGATTCCATGCCTCCTGCTCCTTCTAAGCCTGATAGATTTTATAGGGTTCCTGACTCTCATTTATTTTTATTTAAAAACCCTTCTGCAGATCCTGAAACTATTTCTCAGGGTTCTAAGGCTGCTAAGGTTGCTACTTCTAAAAATCCTATTCCCTCTGAGAAGGATTCTCGTGCTTTAGACAGGTGGGGTAAAAAGGTTTATACTTCTGCTACCCTGTCTGTAAGGGCTTTAAATTGCCAGTTTCATATGTTTAAATATCAGCAATTTCTTTTGTCTGTTTTAAAGCAAAAGCTTGCTTCCCATCCTGCTTGTGCAGAGGATAAGGAACTTCAGGATGGGTTAACAAGCATAGCTTACATTGTGGTTTTGATGCTTTGGATGCTTCTTGCAGGGCTGCTGCCTCTGGTACTGTGATTAGGAGACATGCCTGGCTTCGTGAACAAAGTTTACCTGAACAGGTTAAGGTTAAGTTATTAGATGCCCCTGTTCAACAAGATGTTCTTTTTGGTTCTAAGGCTGAGGAAGTTATTAAAAAGATGGAAGAAAAGGCAAAATCCATGCAGACTGTAAAAGATTTCTTGCAAGTTCAGCCTCCTAGATTTTCCAGGAATTGGCCCTCTAAATTGGTCCTTTCCCACCTCTGACAGGCCTCAAAGGGGAAGATATAGACGCTCCAGAGGTCGTGGTCAAGGACAGACCTCTTACAGATCTAGACAATGGACTGCTTCTTCACCTAGAAGGGGAGAAGACAGATCCCAATCTCAAAGAAAGCAAACTCAATGACTCTCTCGGTTGGGCTTCAGGACCCCTTCACCTGGACGCCCTCTCGGAGGAAAACTGTCTCTTTTTTACAGAAATTGGACTCATATTACCCAAGACAGATGGGTATTGGACGTGATTTTAAAAGGTTACAAGTTCCACTTTCACACTTTGCCAAGGACTCACGGTTGGCCAGATCTGCCAAAACTTCAATGGTCAGAGGCCTTAACTCAAGTGGATGCTCTTCTGGCCATGAGAGCCATAGAGCCTGTTCCACTCTCGGAAATGGGAAAAGGGTTTTATTCAAGGCTGTTTCTGGTTCCCAGAAAACAAAACTCATGGAGACCTGTTCTGGACCTTTCTGTGTTAAACACCTTTTTGGAAATTCCAAAGTTCAAGATGCTTACTCCGCAACAGCTAATTCCAATGCTCTCAGGACGCCTGGATGGTGACATTGGACTTAAAGGAAGCCTATTTGCATATCCCTATCAGACTAGAACACAGGAAATTCCTCAGGTTCAAGGCAGGTTCGAGGCACTTTCAATTCTCTGTTCTGCCCTTTGGTTTATCTACTGCGCCCAGAGTCTTCACCAAGTGCCTGGCACCAGTAGTGGCTTACTGCAGACTTCAGGGGATTCAGATTTACCCCTATTTGGACGACTGCCTTATTCAGGCAGACAGCAAAGATCTTCTGCTTCAACATCTGGACTTTGTTCAACGTCTTCTCCTACTACTGGGATTCTCAGTGAACATAAAAGTCACATTTGATCCCTTCTCAAAAATGGTATTCTTGGGAGCCCTCTTAAATACAACCCTACAAAGGGCCTACCTCACTCCAGAAAACAAACTCAGCTGGCTTCTACTTTCAACACCTTGGCAACTCTATCTCGGCTCACTGCAAGGAAATTCCTGCAGGCTCTGGGCTACATGGCTTCCTGCATTCTGTTGATTCCAAACGCAAGGCTTCACATGAGAAAGCTTCAATGGTATCTGAAAAGTGTATGGTCACAGCATTACCACGATCTGGATATTTTGATTCCTCTGATCCCCTGCCTCCAGAAGGAGTTCCTCTGGTGGTCCAGGGCTTGCACTTTAAACGAAGGAAAACCTTTTCGTCTCCCTCAACCTACTCAAATCCTAACCACGGATGCCTCGGATTATGCTTGGGGAGCACACTTTCTAGACAATTGCCAGCAGGGAACCTGGACAAGGGACCATCTTCACTGGCACATCAATCTGAAGGAAATGTTGGCAGTTCAAAATGCCCTTTTAGCCTTCAAAAACCTTTTACAACCAGGGCCTCTGCTAATTCACAGACAACACCACGGTCATGTGGTACATCAACAAGCAGGGGGGTTCTCATTCATACCCCCTTTGCAGACTAGCTATGGGTTTATGGGACACAGCTCTACATTTGAATCTGCATCTCCAGGCTCAATTCATTCCAGGGAAACAGAATCTCTTAGCAGACAGCCTGAGCAGAAACATTTCAGATCCTCAGGAATGGATGCTAGACACCAACTTGTTCAACAGGATTACTGCAGTTTGGGGATGTCCCCAGATAGATCTGTTTGCATCCCATCTCAATCATCAGCTGCCTCGCTTTTGCACCAGGTCCTTCCACAAAACAGCATGGAGAGTGGATGCCCTGTCCTTCAGCTGGAGAAACCTTTCAGCATATGCCTTCCTCCTCTTCCTCTACTGCCTCGGGTACTACTGAAGATAAAACAGGACAAGCCCAAGTTCCTCATCTTGATTGCTCCAAATTGGCCTCGACAGTTTTGGTATCCAACCTTAAAGCTCCTGTGCTCGGGCCTCCTTGGATTCTCCCACTGAACCCTTCGCTTCTGTCCCAGCATCAGGGTCAGTTACTACATTCCAATCTCAAGACCCTTTGCCTGGCAGCTTGGCTCTTCAAAGGAATTTGATTTCTCTAGTCTTCCCAAACAAGTTTTGGATGTTCTTTTGAAGCTAGACGGCCTAGCACTAGGAAATCCTATGCTTCTAAATGGAAGAGGTTTTCTATTTGGATGCAGGACCGAGGCTCTGATCCTCAGTTTCCTGATCTCTCCTCTATTTTGCTTTACCTTTGAACTTTTATCTAAAGGACTTTCCTTTTCTTCCATTAAGATACATGCTTCTGCTATCTCTACATTACAGTTCTGATCCTCCTGTTTTTCACATCCTTTGGTGAAGCAGTTCTTGAGAGGGGCTAAAATTTGCGGCCTCCAAGGACCCCTCCTGTCCCTGCCTGGGATCTTAATTATGTTTTAGAAAAACTTACTTTGCCTCCTTTTGAGCCTGCTGCATCTTCAGATATTAAGTTTCTATCCTGGAAGACTGTTCTTTTGCTAGCATTGACCTCTGCCAGAAGGGTCTCAGAGTTGCAAGCTCTCATGGCTGTGGAACCATACCTTATTTCCCATCAGGACAGAGTATCCTTGAGGACCAATCCTACTTTCATGCCTAAGGTGATTTTGAAAGTGGCTTTAAATCAGACAATTCACCTTCCTACTTTCTTTCCAAATCCTCAAAATAAAGGGGAAAGGATTCTGCATTCATTGGATGTGCACAGACAGTTACGATTTTACTTGGACAAGACTAAAGATTTCAGAAAGTCTAACCAATTGTTTGTTTCCTTTGCCTCCAGTTCTCTTGGAAAACCTATTTCTAAACAAACTATTTCCAAATGGATTGCTTATAGAATCAGATTTTGTTACACTCATCATGGGAAACAGTTTCCAGGGACCATTAGAAGTCATTCTACTAGAGCAGCTGCTACTTCTACAGCTTTCCTCAGAGGAGTCCCTACCAAGGATATCTTGAAGCTGCCACTTGGAGTTCTGTGCATACTTTTTCCAAGCACTACAATCTCCCTTGTTTTCTAAGTCTAGGGCAGGCTTTGCCTCTGCTGTCTTGCAGGGTATTCTTGCCTCCCCTTCTTCTATCTAAAGCCTCCTCCCCTCTACACTGCTTTGGGATTCCACCCTACAGTTATGACTGCAACAGTGAAACACGAAGAACATAGTACAGTTGTGTACACCTACCATAAATGTAGATGTTCGAGTGTTTTCACTGTTGCAGTCGGGGTTTCCCTCCTATCCCCTCTTTTTCTCTTATTTGTGGTGTATTTGTGTTTCCTTGTTGGATTCATTTTTGATTTGTTGGGGACTTCTGACATCTAGGGCAAGAAAGGCTGGAGAAGATGGCGTCGGCTGAGGGCTATGTACCAAGGCGTACTGACGTCAGGATACTAGCTTATACAGCCGACGCCGGACCCAGACTTTGGGATTCTGGCCGACCTTGGGCTGCCTGCCGGCAGGAACACCCCTACAGTTATGACTGCAACAGTGAAGACACTCGAACATCTACATTTATGGTAGGTGTACACAACTGTACTTTCTCACTGTGATTTCAGGACACTGCTATAAAATGTTAGGTTAGGTAGGCGTAGGCCTTTCAGTTTTGCAAGGTGGGGACCATGCTGGTTTGCTGTGGACACTGTTGTGTCAGTCAGAAGGTTGGTATGTCTCTCACATCTAAGGCTGTGTTGTAGCCACTGAAATGCATGTTGTACTGAAACCTGACTGTTGCTTTTTCCAGTTCACTCTTCTCAGTGTGTATGTTAACTCACCTGCTAATGCAAAAAAGCAAATTTCGAGAGAAAAATAGCTAAAGACTCAAAAGACAATCATAAGGCCTTCTTTAGCTATGTTAGAAACCTAGGAGGAAACTCCCAGATATGCTCAGAACTAGTTCAAAATGATGTGAAGATTACTGATCCTACAGATATTGCCAACATACTGGCTGACAGGTTCAGTGCAAACTTCTCCCCCCCCCCCAAAAGGAGAGATATCTATACCAAATGAGTGCAGCCCCCAAACATCTCCAGCGCCCAAGTGAGAACTGCTCTCCAAAGCAAAAACACAGCATCCATGGGACCCGATGGTGTCCCCGGCTGTGTGCTCCACGAACTCAATGAGGAATTAAACCCACAGCTAGGACAGCTGTTTAATCAAAGTCTTACCTCTGGATACACTCCAGGAGTGGCGCACTGCAACTGTGGTCCCACTTCACAAAGGCGGTGCCTCCACAGACCCTGGAAATTACCGCCCATTAGCTTGACAAGCCTTATCTGCAAAGCCATGGAGAGGATCATAATGGACCTCATAAATAAAGACATAGGAATTTGCAGACTTTGGATCCAACCCAGTTTGGCTTTGTCAAAGGCAGATCATGCCTTTAAACTTGGTTGACTTTTTCGAAACAGTCACCAAAGCCATTGATGAGGGAAAGGCAGTCCATACAGCCTACCTCGATCTGGCTAAGGCCTCGATACAATACCCCACTCGGTATCATTGAAAAACTGATCAGCTTAAATGTTAACCCATACATCACAAGATGGGTTGCAAACTGGCTGAGTGACAGAAACCACAGGGTCAGAGTTGCTGGCGCCATGTCAGACTCAAAGCCTGTCACAAGTGGTGTCCCACAGGGCTCAGTCCTGGGCCCACTCTTGTTTGGCATCTACTTTTCCAAGTACAAGCAAACACAGGAGGGTTATGGCTGACAAAGTTTGCAGATGACTGCAAACTGGCCTATAGTAGAAAACACATCTGACACAGATATCCTTCAGAAGGGTCTCACAGAAACGGATAACTGGTGCCAGAGCCACGCCTAAAGTTAAATGCCAAAAATGCATAGTCATACCCTTCGGAAAAACAAGGTTACCCCTAGCTACCAAATAGGTGGCAATCCACTGAGCACAGAAGAAGTTATCAGGGACCTGGGGACCCAGGTTGATAGTAGTCTGTCATTCGACACCCATGTAGCTAAAGTAGTTAGGAAGTCCTTCTACATTGCCCACCTTATCATGAAGGGATTCTCATCTAGATCAAGGGAGGTCATAGTCTCCCTTTACTCATCACTCATCAGACCAATGATTGAGTACAATGCCCCATTCGAATGTATCTGACCCGACACTTGCAGCAGCTGGAGAGGCCACAAAAGTTCCTCACCAAAAGGATAAAGGGTCTCAAAAATCTGTCCTATGCTGCCCGACTGAAAGAACTCCAGCTCTATTCAGTCGCACCGCTTGCTCAGAGGTGACCTTTGCCTAACATACAAGGCCATGTCAAACCCAGATTTGATGAATATGCTTCACCTCAAAAATCTAGATCCATCAGAGCCACAAGGGCGGAGACTTAAACCTCGACACGGCTATTAATAGGACGTGCTGGAGGGATAGATTCATCACCCAAAGACTCCCTATGCTGTGGAACAAAATCCCGGTACATGTGAGGCAGAGCACCTCGCTGGCCTTGTTCAAGAGAAATCTTGACCAATGGATGGGAGATCGCAGATATACCCCAGGAATTACCTCAGTGTCACTGCTCGACAGAGGCACAGCAAAATAATGGGTATAGTTCCCCATACTAAATGGGGTGGCGTAAGCCACAAAACAATGGGCTAGGCTTATAAATGCCCTCGGGCAGATAGCCTAGTATGAACCTATGAACCTATGAACCTAATGCTAACACTGTTTACATGGGAGTATGTACTTTCCTGTGGGAGTTGTGGATTAACTGGTATACAACATTAGTTCTTGCAATGTGTTGCTATGGCTTCACTATTTTCTCTTTACATTCACTCCTTGAAGGCCTGATATTTGTCTTTACTGGAATGTGTTGCTATGGCTTTCCTATTTTCCATTTACATTCACTTCTTGTAATGCATGATATATTTCTTTCAGCAGTAAGTTCTTATATGTTTGCTGTGTCTTGGTGGCACTGCATGCAGTCTGGTGAGCCCAAGGTCTGGGGTTTGACACTTACAAGGGTATTTTATTTTGCTGCTGAGCAGTACTAGGGCCTTGTATTTTGTACTAACAATTATGAGTATCAGGCACATGCATTGCTTGTAAACTGCTGTACTGTCATTAGTTTGTTAGATGGCTACATCCTTTGATATTTCTGTGTTGTACTCCTACATGAGGGTGTGCTTGTGGGAGTAATTCTACAGCTATTCGCAGTGTGTGTAACAGCAGACAGGCTGATATGCCTGTGTATTTCTGACACTTGCAGCCCTCAGATACTCTCAGGTATATATTTGACCAGCCTCAAGGAAAGGTGCATATCAGTGGAATACACCCATGATATATTTCAGATATTCTGCAGTTGTGACTGTGGGGTATTTTGAGCATATGTATTACTACACCATTTCTGACATGCAAGTAGTGTCTACTTTAACTTATTGACAGTCACCATTACGTGGGATACCCCACCTTTCTGCCTACTGTTAGTACATTTCACAGGGAGTCAGTGGGGCACAGGTAACATTTTTTTGCAAATCAGGAACATCCCTGTAAATCAGTCACAGTTGGGAAGTCTGGCCTCATACCTATTCAAATATGGCGGTGTTTATCCTACTCTGATACTGTGTGGGGTTTGTAAGGTGCTACTATAACATTATTACCTCCTAGCATGGCTGTTCCTCTTATCACACTAATGTAATGCAATTCCACAAGAATTGCCAGTAAGGATTCAGGGAACAAGCTTTGTGTAATGACTTTCCTATATTCCCTTTACATTCACCCCATGATATATTTCTTTCAGCACCAAGTTCTTGTATATCCGCCGCTGACTACTGCTTAAAAGTGCTTACTCCCACTAACACCTGCGCTAATTTCTTTTAAAGAAAAGAACATGGGGAGATAGGAAAGTGGTGAAAAAGGGGGCACAAAGAGGGTAGGACAGTAGGAAAACAAGCTCGGGATGTGCAGGAAGGATGTAGGGAAGGCCCATAGCTGCCCATTTCTTTATCAGCAAAATTTGATGTGAAATTTGAAACCTTCCACCCCTGAGAGAGGGGTGAGGACAACAAAATATGTTGTACTGCCAATTAGAATTATCAGTTTACATTTCCAGTGGACATGTGTGCGAATTGGGCAGCTATGTATGGGGCGTAATTTTTTTGTGGGAACAGAGTGCCCTTTTTTTATTTTTTTTTTCAGGTGAGAGTGGAATGTGAGGTACAGGAAGTAGGTATATTTGGGGATGTAGGTTGGGGAGGTTAACAGATAAGACGCATACAAGGGTGGAGTATGACACGTGGGGGGTAAACACAAATGACGGGGATGGATGTTTGGATATCGCAAGCCCATGAGCCCACAGATGGCAACAGTGGAACTGAAATCCCCACCCATAGGCAGTTACCACTGCACCTTCACAGCCCAGGCCGGGGCTGTGCTGGGGGCTGGATAGGACGGGCAGGCACACCCGTGAGTTGCACCACCCTCGCCTCAAGCTGGCGTAGGGGATCAGTCACAGAACGCCTGATCTCACTACGCACCACAGACCGGACCCTATGGAGGGTGAGTGGAGGCTCTCCTCCGGCCACGCTTGCAGAGGGGGGACGAGCCCCATCCCCTACAGCGCTTCTACCCGAAGGTGGCACAGGGCCACCGGAGGAGGAGGTCCCAGCCTGGGCACTGGTGCCAGGTGCACTCGCCAGCTGAGGTGGGTCCGCTGGAACCCACCTTCCCTGTTGTCCTATGTTTAGCAGTATTTTATGGCATTTTGGGTTAGTAACAAACAGCACCATTCAAAATTAGTTGTAACAGCATGCATCAGTATTCCCATTAACCAAACACCCATGAATTACGAACATTGAGCAGCAAGCATAACACATGCATATTTAGAACAACAGTGCACATTCAAATAGATTGGTGGCAACAGGCCATCAGGTTTGGATATGTGAACGGGGAACATGCATCAGCGTACATGCAGATATGTATGAACCAACAGGACAAATGTGCATGGGAATTAATTGTGAATACACATACCTGGTTTGGTGTGGAATGGCATCATTTGTGAAAATAGGGTAAGGTGGAGAAATTTTACATTAACAACTAAAACTACCTATACATATACTGTACATTCCTAGTAGATGCAGATATATATCCCCTACATGTATTAGTACAGTTTCCTGTATGTAACTTTAGGAATGTTGGTGATGGGGATGTTACTGCTACATTAATATACATTCCATTTTTATTCATATATGTTCATATCTGGCTGTGTTCAGGTACAGCATCCTGCTACATTTGATTTATATGGGTCTAGACAACTGTGGATGTTCAGCATTTCATACAACCATACTATTTCCATAACGCAAGGGTACAGCAACATATCCAATTTGTGGGACGGACACAGTCCATGTTCTGTATTTTATTTAACACATTACACTCTTTGGTTGTGGCTGTCTCATTCATTTCATTATGTAGTGACTGCAGTATACCTTTATTCCAGACTTATTACAGCTTTCTTGGTAGCTTCAAACTGTCTTTCTCACACACTCTCAATTATTTTATATTTACATTTCAGAATGGTACTTAATTCTAGGCTTTATTAACATTTATTACTGGTTTACAACAACCCTTTCCAGCTGACTCATTTATTTCATATGGCAGAATTTACAAGGATGTATTTAACACTTGTCTATCCTTTGTTGATTGATTAACACTAAAAGTGTTTGTTTGCTGTTTAATTTGTTTGGCTGCCCACTAAAGTGTGCTAGCCTGTACTACTGACTTATTGCCATTTCTGCATTTAGCACGGAGTTGCCACTAGAGCACCATCGGGCAGCGCCGGTTAAACTATTTCTGGCTCCGTAAAGTCTGCTCTTCATTTTTTCCCTTAGAACTGCTCTACTTGTAATCTAAACAGTCTATTTTCTATATGTAAAGCTCAGCACTTGTTCCTAAAGCATTTTTTAGTCAGGTAAAGCACGTCTATATTATACAAAGTACTTCACTAACTTAAAACCCCCTTGAGTACCCACTTCCCTATAGATCCTTTCTGACTCAGTTACACAGCAAACTTTTTCATTTCTTCTAGCATGTCCAAGGGTCAGTTGCTAGCGTCCTCTCCTGCTCAGCTGGTGAATCTGGGAATATTGAGGCAATGTTACAATTGCCTCATGTACACAGACAACCCTCTCCTCCTCCCACAAAACACAAATACATGCGAGAGATGCAACTATATAGCCAAACTGGCGGCTGAGCTCTCTCAATTCAGGACTGGCAAAACCAGACAGGAGGAGAAGGTAACCACACACACCACCATAAACCCAGTCTCACATAGAACTATCACAACTACAAATCAAACACATAAACACACAAAGACATACTCGGAGGCATTGATCAAAAATCTACCAAAACAGCAGAGGCCTCCAAAGCAGACACCCAAACAACTGCCACCTCATGACATAACACAAGCAACACATAGATAACAAAGTCAGTGTGCAAATCAGTCACAGCCCTTAAGGCCAAACACAGTGCCAGACGCACTTGTCATAGGTGACTCCATAGTCAGACACACTGACGTCCCACTCACCAGACTGAACAAGGAGAGGGTCACAGTAAGCTGCCTGTCGGGCGCTAGAATCCGCCACATAACACAAGCACTCAGGTCACTCCACAGCAAGTACAAGTATGACTCAGTCATTGTCCATGCCGGTGTGAATGACCTGAGACGTACCTCCCTGGACTACATGAAAAGAGACATAAAGGAGCTCTCAGATTATGTAGCCCAGGCTGGTATGACCCTGACCCTGAGCAGTATCCTACCTTGACCAAGAATGATGCCACAATACAGAGACAAAATGATCAGTTTTAATAATTGGCTTAATTTCTGGTGTCATTCTGAGGGGATCCAATGTCTGTCTGCCTGGAATGACATGCTTGACAATCCACGCTGCTTCGCAAGAGACGGCTTGCACCTGTCACCCCTGGGTTTCCGGAGGCAAAGGCTCTTGCCACCCCCATAGTGCCTTTTTTAGACAAGGCTCAAATTCTAAACCCACCGCCCTAGAAAACAATAATGGAAAAAAACTAAGGGTAATGCTGCTCAATGCCAGAAGTCTAAATCTCAAGATGCACGCCCTCGAAGCCCTCCTCAGTATGGAGAACATCGATGTCTGTGCTGTGACTGAAACCTGGTTCAAGGCTCCTGAGAGCACCCCAGCACCATCAGGTTTTACCTCTTATCATGCTCCAGCCCCAAAACCCGGACCGTACCACAAAAGGAGGGTGTATCCATATTCATCAAGGATACCCACACCTCCAGGCTGGTGGCAACTCACGAAGCATCAGAGACCATTCAGGTGCAATTAACCATAGGCAAAACTGCTCTACAGTTTGTAGCATGTTACAGGCCACCCTCTCAAACTCAGGAACCCCACACAGCCTTCCTGAAGACACTGGAGAGTATAAATGTCTCTCCAAACACCATCATATTGGGTGACTTCAACTACCCAAACATAGACTGGGAACATTACTCAAGCCCCAATACCCTAGCCCAAAGGTTCCTGGAGTTCATAAACTCAAATGCTATGGAACAACTTGTCACCATTCCCACAAGAGGTGAAAATATACTAGACCTGATCATCACAAACATGGGGACAAAATGCTCCACACTGGAAGTATATCCCTCATTGGTGAGATCAGACCATAAACTAATCTCACTGGAGATCCACATCCCACCCCCACCCCCAACAAAAAAGACCACAGTGAAGAACTTCTCAAAAGCCAACTTCACACTTCTTAAGACTGGTGTGGTATCCTTCAAGGTCCCTGAGCCATTGGAAACCACAACCCACGCTGCTGAATCCCTTACAAATGCTTTCAACGAGCACCTCCAGGATTGCATGGATCAAGCAATCCCAAATAAAATCAAGACCCTTTCCACCAAAGGCAAGCGCCCGATCTGGTGGACCCCAGCCATAAACAAACTTTACAACAAGAGGAGAAAGCTACTACAAGATAGAGCAAAATCCCTAAAAGGGAAAACATCTCTGATCAATACTAGTAAAAAAACTACGATCACTCATAAAATCATCCAAGGCCAACTTTGAGAGAAAAATCACCAAGGACTCAAAAGACAATCATAAGGCCTTCTTTAGCTATGTTAGAAATCTGGGTGGAAACTCCCAAATATGCTCAGAATTAGTCCAAAATGATACAAAAATCACTGAACCCACAGACATTGCAAACATACTGGCAGACAGGTTCAGTGAAAATTTCTCCCCTCCCTCCCCCCCAAAAGTAGAAATATCTATCCCAGCAGAGTGTAGCCTCCCAATCATCTCAAATGCCCAGGTGAGAGCTGCTCTCTCTAAAGCTGAAAACACAGCATCAATGGGACCGGATGGTGTCCCCGGCTGTGTGCTACACAAACTCAATGAGGAACTAAACCCACACATAAGGCTGCTGTTTAATCTTAGCCTTACCACAGGATATGTACCCAAAGAGTGGCGTACGGCAACTGTGGTCCCACTCCACAAAGGCGGTGCTTCTACGGACCCTGGTAATTACCGCCCCATAAGCTTAACAAGCCTGGTCTGCAAAGCTATGGAGAGGATCATAATGGAACTCATAAATAAAGACATAGGGGACCTACAGACATTGGATCCTACCCAATTCGGCTTTGTCAAGGGCAGATCATGCGTCTTGAACTTGGTCGAATTTTTTGAAACGGTCACCAAGGCCATTGATGAGGGTAAGGCAGTTCACACAGCCTACCTTGACCTTGCAAAAGCTTTCGACACAATACCCCACTCGGGTATCATAGAAAAGCTCACCAGCTTAAATGTAAACCCATATGTCACAAGATGGGTTGCAAACTGGCTCAAGGACAGAACCCACAGGGTTAGAGTTGCTGGTGCCATGTCAGACTCAAGCGGTCACAAGCGGTGTCCCACAGGGCTCAGTCCTGGGCCCCCTCTTGTTCGGCATCTACTTTTCAGAAGTGCAGGCAAACATAGGAGGATTGTGGCTGACAAAGTTTGCAGATGACTGCAAACTGGGCGCCATAGTTGAAAATCCATCAGACACAGATATCCTTCAGAGAGGTCTCATAGAAACGGATAACTGGTGCCAGAGCCATGGCCCTAAGCTAAACGCCAAAAAATGTATAGTTATACCCTTTGGTAAAAACAAAGTAACCCCAAGTTACCACATAGGTGGCAATCCATTAAGCACAGAAGAGGTTATCAGGGACCTGGGGACCCAAGTTGACAGTAACCTTTCTTTTGACACTCACATTGCCAAAGTGGTTAGGAGGACCTTCTACATTGCCCACCTGATTATGAAGGGATTCACATCCAGATCAAGGGAGGTCATTGTTCCCCTGTACTCTTCACTTATCAGACCAATGATTGAGTACAATGCCCCATTCGGAATGTATCTTACCCAACACCTGCAGCAATTGGAAAGACCCCAAAAGTTCCTCACCAAAAGGATAAAGGGGCTCAAAAATATGCCATATGCTGCCCGACTGAAGAAACTCCAACTCTATTCAGTCGCATACCGTCTGCTCAGAGGTGACCTGTGCCTGACATGCAAGGCCATGTCCAACCTGGAATTAATGGACATGCTGCACCTCAAAAAATCCAAATCCACCAGAGCCATAAGAGCAAGAGACTTAAACCTCAACACGGAGATAAATTGGACGTGCTGGAAGGACAGATTCATCACCCAGAGACTCCCTATGCTGTGGAACAGAATCCCGGTCCATGTGAGACAGAGCACCTCGCTGGCACTGTTCAAGAGGAATCTTGACCAGTGGATGGGAGATCGTAGGTTTACCCTGGGGATCATCTCTGTATCACTGCTGGACAGAGGCACGGCAAACTAGTGAGTATAGTATTCTTCAACCTAAGGGGTGGTGAAAGCCACACAACTCTGGCTAGGCTTATAAATGCCCTAGGGTATAGCCTAGTATGAACCTATGAACCACTCATTTTCTGGCTGCAGCAGTTATCTGATATTACAATACAGGTGGAAACTCTATTTGAGACTTGTTTAATCTTTATTACTGGATTGCATTACACTCTTCCAGGCTGCATCACTTATCTAATCTTACAATACTAGCAGAATCTTTCTTCTAGGCTTATTTGACCTTTATTAGTGGGTTACAACACTGAACTCTTTTACAATCTGTCTCACTTGTATTCTATGACAGTACCAGCTAAATAATTACTAACCTGCCTGGTGGCGCAACCTCTGCAGCCTATCAGCATAGGCTCGCTGATTCGTGGAACAAATACCTGCAGCTGTAATATAAAGGAAGTAATATTGGAACATACGTCTCCATACTATAGGCTAGGATAGGTGAGATCATGTGCCAACCGGTACCACGCCTCTGCCTTGTACACACCCCAGTGAACCTAACCCTGCATGAGTTGTGCTTCATGATCATGGACTAGGAGCCAAACCATATATTTTGACTCCTCAACACCCCACCTTTGTGCTCTAAAACGACTTCCCTCTCCTGCACCTGCCATCCTGACTGCAAATGGGTACCACAATCAGTAATGCTGTGTATTCCCACCTATGGGGCTTACATATGCCGGTTTTCCCGCACTTATCTGTGATTGTCCGTTTTGGATATTTATCAGCTTAAAAAAACCTGCTTTGTCATGCTTCTATTTCCATTCATTCCTATATATATGCTAATACTGCATTTCTCAGTACAACTGTCATGGCTTAGTGGTTCAGTACTTTGACTATGGTGCACAGTATCCCAGGTTCAACCCTGGGCATTGCTTTCTTTATTTTACTACTGTCTAGACAGGCTAGGAGGTGTGTCTGTGTAAAGGCGGCTTTGATACAGCTTGCCCAATGTTGCCCGACAGTAAGCTGGTTGGCGTGCTGCGCAGCTCCACACAAACGGCTTACGCTGGGTAATGCGTTATTTAGCTATAATCACTCATATTATGCTAGGTGAAGCACTGCTGGACTACGGGCACTCATTTTAAGCGTGTTAAAGCGCTGCTCAACTCCGGGCACTCATATTAAACATGTTAAACCGCTGCTCACCTGCGGGCACTCATATTAAGCTTGTTAAAGCACTGCTCACCTATGGGCACTCATATTAAGCTTGTTAAAGTGCTGCTCACCTACGGGCTCCCATATTCAGCTTGCTAAAGCCTTGCTAAGCTATGGGCAATTATAATCCTTTTTTTATATTTTATTATGTCGGATTTCTTCAAAAATACATGGCCCATTTCATTACATTTTACTTAAATTATAGTTATATATATGTCAGGGGATTGTTTCATGCTTATTTAAATAAAAATGGAAAATGATGTTGTGGGGGCTCAAACCATGACTACCTCCTTTTTGGCCAACGTCTCTACCGCTATGCTATTGCTACTTGGCTTAATTTGCATATTTAGATCTTATATGCTTTTCAATGTCTATTAACTGTGGCTGAGCAGAGAGCATACCCGCGCAAACGAGCGCAACTACGGGCAAACATTTTGGAAATTATAAAAAAAAAATTAAACTGCTATTTTTACGTTTTGCATTACAGTTGGGTTTATAGTCTGTGAAGGCATGTGTGGTGTTGTGTTCCTTGACATTTCCGCGGACTTGCTCGTGGGTGTTTACTTTCAGGATTCGGACTCTTCTGGGTTCATGTCCCTTTGCAGAACTCTGCATTCGGACACGCCCTCTACTTTCCTACACGGACCATGTTAGCCTAGGGTATGATTCAGCATGCCCTCATGAATATGCATGGCATGCTGACGTCATACCGTTAGAGTGCAGCCTCCGTGTAAGACTTATTAACTCTTACACGGAGGTTTCGTGAATCCGGCCCATTGACTGTTAGTAGGGAACGTGTAACCCTCTTAGATGGCACAGCTTGTGTAGGTGTTAGGACGTAATTTCACACACAGAAAAGAGAGTCAGATCAGCATGAAAATATTTTTAGTATATATACCTACATGAATAAAAGGTTAAAAACTGGAAACATATAGAACATCCTAGCCTGATTTTGAGCTTGTGTATTTCAACAGGAAGAGTCCACTTTTTAAGACAAAGGAAGAAAATGTTTGCATCAGATATATTGGAATATTTGACAAACTTAAAACAGAGTCTTTGCCAGATCAGAAATTTAACAGTTCACAAATAGTAAAATTTGGTTCAACTGTCCTGGTTGCTAATGCAAGGAGCAGTGGCAATAACCTTTTCTGACTGTGCTTACATAGTATTGATGATGATCTTCGTGTTTCACTGTTGCAGTCATCACATTTGGGTTATCCCTGCCAGAGTAGCCCTTGGCTGGGTCCGAATACCAGAGGCTTAGTATTTCTGTGTCTGTTGCTGTTGCTTCAGGACTGACGTCAGGTCGTCAGTAGTATAAAGTAAGGCAGCTGACGTCATTACATCAGTCTTTCTTGCTGTGGAGCCCGAAGCAGAAGCAGTTCGCATGAGTTTTGGTCGGCTGCTAAATGAGTTTCGTCTACCGAATTGAAGTTGAAGTCTTATAAAGCTAAGTACCGCGTTGGGGATCCTTTTTTCTTCCACTAATCGATGTCAGAAAAAGTTAATAATTGTCTCGCCTGTGGAAAGCAAATACCACACTGAGACTTCCATTCTTACTGCGTCACTTGCGTCGGGCCCTTATTGTAGCCAGATATTTTCGCTTGCAATTCCGATAAGGCTTCGGTAAGCCATCCGACAGCAGATCTTCCAAAAAAACGTAAAGATAAAGACAGAGACAGACCACACAGGTCCAAACCTACCGACGACGCTTCCATTAAGCTAGTCATCAGTTCTCCTGTCCTCAGTGAGGCACTTTCGCAGCCCCTGATGCCCGTTTCTGTGGATTCGCAGGCCGCTACCGAGACCCGATCGGAGTCCGGTATGCCGCAAAACTCTTCTTCGACTAAGGATCCTGCGGTCATCTCTACCTTGGATGGGTTTGGAGCCTCTGAGCAGGCATCAGCTTCCGAGGAAGTCCTTCGCACTACCGATTTTCAATACAAACTGAAGTCTTCTTTTGCCACTACCGATCTTTTGAAAACAACTAAGTTTATTAGGCCCAGGGTACGAACCACACCCAAGAAACTGACTACCCAATCTCAGGCACCTGCTTCCTTGCCTCACTCTCAAATGCTTAAAATGGCTGAAGACCTTGTCATGCTGATCAGGGGAAGACAAGCTACCCCATCCAAAAGGAAAAGAGATCTGTCACCTGTAGTTTTGTCCGACCAAGAGTCAGATGACTCTGATGCATCTGAATATGAAGACATGCAACCCCTCTGTACTTTGAGGATTCTGATGCAGAGGATTCCATCTCTTCAGCCTCTCACCCAGAGGATTTTTTCTTTGGGGAAACACTGCATACCTTAAGGGAGCATTTCAAATGGGAGAGTCAGGACTACCCTCAGTCTAAAAAAAGAGACTTGGGGAATTCCTAGGTCTTCCCCAGCACAGACCCTTAGCCATCCCCCCAGTCCTGGATGTTGTGGAGGTTGTTTTCCTGGAATCCAGCTTGACTCCTGCAACCCTCCTTCCTGCACCCAGAAAACCAGACAGTTACTATAGAGTCCCTGACTCTCACAAATTTCTTTTTAAAAATCCCACTATTGACCCTGAGGTAAATTCTCAAGGGCCTAAAGAGATTAAAGCAACCTCTGCTTAGAATCCCACCCCCTCAGATAGGGATTCCCGAGCACTACATAGATGGGATAAAAAAGCATACACCTCAGCTACTCTTGCTATCAGGGCACTAAATTGTCAGTTCCATATGCTAAAATTTCAGCAACAAACCCTGAACTCCTCAAACAAAAAAATGTCTTTCTTTCCTGCTTGGGCAGAATCTAAAGAATTACAAGAGTTAATGCATTCTGCAAGTCAAGTAACTAAACACACCTTGCACTGTGGTTTTGATGCCCTAGAAGCTTCTTGCAGGGCAGCAGTCACAACAGTCCCTACCAGACCACGTCAAATCTAAATTGTTGGATGCCCCCTTGCACAAAGACAACTTATTTGGCACTAAGGCAGAAGAGGGCTTTAAAAAGATGGAAGAAAAACTAAATCTATGCAAACAGTTAAGGATTTTTTACAGGTCCAGCCACCCAGGTTCAGCAGGCATTGTCCCACTAAACACTGGTCCTTTCCTGCTCCAGGAAAGCCTAGGCCCCCGGAGAACCAGACCAACCTCCCCCCTTCCAGACAGCAGCCACAGTGAGTGCAGAGATCTAACCAGTGGACTACCTCCACTTCAAAACCAGGGAGATGTTCTTCGTGTTTCACTGTTGCAGTCAATACTTTTGGCTTATCCTGCTGGCAGGTTGCCCTCAGTCGGCCTGAATTCCAAAGTCTTGGTCTGGCGATGGTTGCTGTCGTCTCTTCCCTGACGTCAGGGCTATAAAAGATGCAGCCAACGCCATTTTCTTGAGTCTTTCTTGCCGCACGGTGCCCGAAGCAGAAGCAGTTCGCAAGTGCTAGTCGGCCGACTCCTGAGATTTCCGTGTTCGAATTTCAGATCCACAGTCTTCATTAAAAGCTAAGTACCCCATTGGGGAAACTTTTTTCTTGCTCCAGACCGATGTCAGAAAAAGTTAGTAATTGTATTTCTTGTGAGAAGCAAATACCTCATAAGGACTTTCATTCTTACTGTATTCCTTGCCTCGGCCCTGACCACAACGTTGCTAGTTGTTGGTTTTGTGCTAGATTTAACCAACGCACTATTAAGCGTCGGTACGATTTTGCTTTTCGTTAATTTGGCCAAAGATTTAATTATACGATGTCGTCGGATAGTTATCCGACTACCGGAGTTCACAAGAAACGCAAATAAAAAGACAAGCAACCGAGGTCCAAAACCGACGATGACGCTTCTTCTAAGCCAGTCGCCGGTTCTCAGTGAGGCACTTTCGCAGCCCCTGACGCCCGCTACTTTAGAGCCACAGGCCGCTACCGACTCCCACGTGGAGCCGACTAGGCCGCTGGAAACTCAAGGTATTGGACCCTCGGAGACTATCCCCTCAGATGGGTCCGGAGCCGCTGAGCAGGCATAGGCTTCTAAGGGTGTATTCAGACCTACGCAGTTATACATTAAAACGACTTCAACTTCAAAGGCAAAGACTAAAGCACCTTTAAAGACAAAGAAACAAGTACTACAACCTCATGGACAGGCTTCCATGCCCAAAAAACAGATGCTCAAAATGGCTGAAGACTTAATTACTTTGATCAGGGGTTCCCATCCCCCTCCTGATAAGAGGCCTAGGCAAGAGACAGACTATGAATCCTCAGATCAGGTTTCTATTTCATCTGATTCCTCTTCCGATCAGGAATACTCACTTCCTTCCAATGAGGATTCTGATGCTGAAGAATCTCTCTCTTCAGTCTCTCCTTCTGAGGACCAGTCCTTTGGGGAAACCTTGCATACCATGAGGGAGCATTTCCATTGGGAGAGCCAAGATTTTTCAGAATGTAAGAAAAGGCTCAGAGACTTCCTTTTACTGCCACAACACAGGCCCCTAGCTATTCCACCTGTGTTCGACATTGTAGATGATGTGTTTTCAGAGTCTAGTCTGACTCCTGATTCCTTACCACCAGTTCCTGTTAAGCCAGACAGATACTACAGGGTTCCTGATTCTCATAAATTCTTTTTCAAAAACCCTGCTGCAGACTCAGAAACTCTCTCTCAGGGTCCCAAAGGGGTCAAGGCTTCCTCTGCAAAGAACCCTACCCCCACTGACAGAGATTCTAGGGGTCTGGGCAGATGGGGAAAAAAGATTTACACTTCTGCTACCTTGGCTATAAGGGCCTTTAATTGCCAGATGTCCTTCAAGGATGCATCTGCAGTCCTTACAAATGGGTTGTCCTGTCGTCAGGCAGCCCTTCGGTCGGCCGGATTCCAAAGTCTGGGTCTGGCCTCGGCTGGTGTCGCACTCCACCCGACGTCATAGCTGCAGTTCTTCGGGTATAAAGGCATCAGCCGACGCCATTTTCCTCAGTCTTTCTTGCCGTGTGGCTCCCGAAGCAGAAGCTGTTTGCAAGTGCCGGTCGGTCAGAACCAGAGATTACTACTACCGAATACTACTTCGAAGACTTCTAAAAAGCTAAGTACCCCGTTGGGGACTCTTTCTTGCCTCAGCCGATGTCAGAAAAAGTGAATAATTGTTTAACTTGTGGGAAACAAATACCTCATAAAGATTTCCACTCTTACTGCTTACCTTGTTTAGGCCCAGACCACGACGTCGCAACTTGTGGCTTCCTCTGCAAAGAACCCTACCCCCACTGACAGAGATTCTAGGGGTCTGGGCAGATGGGGAAAAAAGATTTACACTTCTGCTACCTTGGCTATAAGGGCCTTAAATTGCCAGTTTCATATGCTTAAATATCAGAAATATATTATGTCACTGCTTAAACAGAAAATGTTGATAAATTCTGAATGTGCAGAAAACAAGTAAATGCAGGATTTATTGCATGCAGCTGAACAAGTTGGAAAGCATACTTTGCAATGTGGTTTTGATTCTCTGGAGGCCTCCTGCAGGGCCGCTGTTATGGGTTCTGTCATTAGGAGGCATGCTTGGTTAAAGGAACAAAATCTGCCTAGTCATGTCAAAGCAAAATTATTAGATGCTCCATTACAGCATGATACCTTGTTTGGTGTTAAGTCAGAAGAGGTGTTAAAGAAAATTGTGGACAATGCTAAATCTATGCAAACTGTCAAGGATTTCTTACATGTACAGCCTCCAAGATTTAGCAGACACTCTCCTACAAAGAATTGGTCCTTTCCAGTGTCAGACAGGCCGCAAAGAGGCAGATCCCAGCCCCAGGGTTCATACAGGTCTAAACAATGGGGTGCTTCTACCTCCAAAAGTGGAGAAGACAAATCACAGCCATACAGGAAACAGTCCCAATGACTTCCTCCTGCCTGCGCCAAGCACTTATCTTCTGGCAGCACCTTTAGGGGGAAAACTAGCACTTTTTTCTCAAAATTGGCACATTATAACCCAGGACAAATGGGTCCCAGACATAATGTCCACAAGGCTACAAGTTTCACTTCCATACCCTGCCAAGGGCAAACGGTTGGCCAGACCTGCCAAAAAATCAATGGGCAGAGGCACAAAAACAAGTCTCATCCCTCGTGGACATGGGGGCAATTCAACAAGTACCACAGCTAGAGCAGGGACAAGGGTTTTACTCAAGACTGTTCTTGGTACTAAGAAAGGGCAATTCCTGGAGACCAATACTGGACCTATCTATTCTAAACACATACCTGGATATACCAAAATTCAAAATGTTGACTTTACAGCAGCTTCTGCCCATGCTGGGCAAGAAGGCTTGGCTTGGTACTTTAGACCTAAAAGAGGCATACATGCATGTCCCAATCAGACAAACATGCAGAAGATACCTCAGACTCAAGGCTGGCTCAATGCATTACCAATTCTCTGCACTGCCCTTTGGCTTATCTACTGCGCCCAGGGTCTTTACAAAGTGCCTGGCACCAGTAATTGCATTATGCAGACAAAGAGGAATACAAATATATCCTTACTTGGACGACTGTCTCATTCAAGCAAAGAACAAGGACATTCTACTACAGCATCTGACATTTGTATAAAGACTTTTAGCATGCCTAGGGTACACAGTCAACGAAAAGAAATCAAAACTAGTACCCTCTCAAGAGATAATATTCCTGGGTGCAAGCTTAAATACACCTGCCCAGATGGCTTATCTCATGCCAGACAAACAAAGGCAACTGACTACCTATTTCAAAATGTTTGCAACAAAGGCCCAGTTATTTGCAAGAAAAATTCTGCAGGCTTTGGGCTTGATGGCATCCTGCATCCTGCTAATTCCATATGCAAGACTGCATATGAGGAAACTTTAATGGTACCTAAAAAGTGTTTGGACTCAACATTGCCACAGCCTGGAAACAAGAATTACTCTCATTCCCTGCCTGCAACAGGAGTTTCTATGGTGGGCGAAGGCTTGTCATCAGAACAAGGGACAGCCATTCACTTTACCCCCAGCTAGGCAGATATTAACAATGGATGCATCAGATTATGCCTGGAGGGCCCACATGGCAGGAAGATGTATTCAAGACACATGGTCCTCAAACCAAATGCATCTACATATCAATCAAAAAGAGATGCTAGATGTTCAGAATGCCCTGACAGCCTTCAAGGACCTACTTCATCCAGGACAACTACTGATAAAGACAGACAGCACCACAGTCATGTGGTATATAAACAAGCAGGGAGGCATTCATTCTTACCCCCTTTGCAGACTAGCCATGACTTTGTGGGACACAGCATTCACTTACCAAGTACATCTGCAGGCACAATTCCTGCCAGGAAAGAAAAATACTCTGGCAGATGAACTAAGCAGAAACCTAATAGATCCCCACGAGTGGCAATTGGATCCACAGGTCTTCAGCATGATAATAAGGAAATGGGGATGCCCGGATATAGATCTATTTGCCTCTCCTCACAACTACCAACTAAAAAGATTCTGCACAAGGACTGATCACAGACAAGCATGGAAAGTGGACGCCCTATCTTTCAGCTGGAAAAACCTAACAGTATATGCCTTTCCTCCACTGCCTCTCCTCCCCAACGTACTCCTAAAGGTCAGACAAGAGAAGCCAAAGATGATACTGATTGCCCCAGACTGGCCCACCCAGTACTGGTATCCAATCCTAAGGAACTTGTCTCAATGCCCAGCTTGGACCTTTCCTTTCTCTCTTTCTACTTAATTTTTTTATCTGCTTTTACTGTATTTGTGTTTCTTCCTACTTTATTTTGCTTTTGTGTTATCTTAAAAGTACTCAGTTGTATTTCTCACTGCTTGGTGTAACTCATTCTAAGCCTTTTAGTTTAAGCACTTGGGCTTCAGACCAGTTGTTTTACATTAAAGGTTTGTGGTCTGCACTGTAGTGGCAGAAGAGGTAGCTTACATCCTTCTAAGTTGGGAACTGCTGATTGAGGGCTCAGTGTCTGTTATTCTAGAAGTGTATTAATTCTGGTTTAAGCACTTGGGCTTCAGGCCAGTTATTTTACATTAAGTGTGTTCGTGGTCTGCACTCTTGCGGGAGGAGAGGCTGGACTCTGTCCTTCTGACCTGGGAATTTCTGGTTAAAGGCTTATAGTGCCTGCATATTTGAACTGCCTCTTACTGAAATTGGTACACCTTGTTTGCTGTAGCATAGACTAGATCCAGGCCTGCTGAATCTAGCTTTGTTTGTAGCTTGTTGTTTGCTTATTTCCCTGAAACGCTAATTCCACCTAAAACATGGCTTTTCAGCGCTTCTGTGGATCCCTAGTGATATCTGCATTGCTTACTGTACTTATTTCCTTGTTTCACTTGAAACAAAGTTGAAAGTTACTGTTTGTCGTTTTTGCATTTAAGCTACCTGTAACACATTGCATTTAAGTTACCTGGCACTTGCTCACTAAGTCAGCACTAAAAAATTAAAAGCACTAAACCCTCACAAACTCCCCTTGAGTACCTTGTTCCCCATTGGCCCTTTTTTCAATTATAAAGGAATTCCCAATACTATTCTAGCATGTCCAAAGGTCAGTTGTCAATCTCCTCTCCGGTCCAGCTGGTGAATCTGGGAATCTTGAGGCAATGTTACAACTGCCTCATGTACACAGACAACCCTCTCCTCCTCCCAACAAATTCCAACACATGTGAGAGATGCAACCATATAGCCAAACTGGAGGCTAAGCTCTCTCAACTCAGTACTGGCATAACCAGTCAGGAGGAGAAGGAAACCACACTTACTACAATTCCAGTCTTGCATAGACCTACCACAACAGCAAACCAAACACATAAACACACAAAAACATACTCTGAGGCTCTAAATAAAAATCTGCCTAAGCAGCAGAGACCTCCAAAGCAGACACCCAAGCAACCGCTACCCCAAAACAAAACATGTGCAACACATAGCTCACAAAGCCAGTGTGCCGAACAGTCACAGCCCTTAAGGCTAAACAACACACCCGATACACTTGTAATAGGTGACTCTATCGTCAGGCACACTGACGACCCGCTCGCCAGGCTGAACAAGAAGGTCATGGTGAGCTGCCTGTCGGGCGCTAGGATCCACCACATAAAACAAGCACTCAGGTCACTCCAAGGCAAGTACAAATATGACTCTGTCATTGTCCATGCTGGTGTGAATGACCTGAGACGTACCTCCCTGGACTACATGAAAAGAGACATAGAGGAGCTCTCTGAGCATGTAGCCCAGGCTGGTATGACCCTGACCTTCAGTAGCATCTTACCCTCACCAAGAATGATGCCACAATATGAAGACAAGATGATCAATTTCAACAATTGGCTTAAGTATTGGTGTCATTCAAAGGAGATCCAATGCCTGTCAGCTTGGGATGATATGCTCGACAAGCCACGATGCTTCGCTAGGGACGGCTTGCACCTGTCACCCCTGGGCTTTCGGATATTGGCAAAGGCTCCTGCTACCCCCGTAGTGCCTTTTTTAGGCAAGGCACAAAAGACAAACCCACCGCCATTGGTATCACAAGGGATAAGAAACTAAGAGTAATGCTACTCAACGCCAGAAGTCTAAACCTCAAGATGCATGCACTCGAAACTCTTCTTAGAATGGATAACATCAATATCTGTGCAGTAACAGAACCCTGGTTCAGGGCTCCCGAGAGCACCCCAGCACTACCAGGTTATACCTCATACCATGCTTTTCGGCCCCAAAACTTGGACCGAACCACAAAACGAGGGGGAGTATCAATATTCGTCAAAGATACCCACACCTCCAGGTTGGTGGCACAGCACGAAGGATCAGAGACTATCCATGTGCAACTAACAGTAGGTAAAACTGCCTTCCAGTTTATAGCCTGCTACAGAACACCCTCCCAAACCCAGGAACCGCACTCGGCCTTCCTGAGAACACTGGAAAATATGAAGGTCTCTCCAAACACCATTATATTGGGCGACTTCAACTACCCAAACATAGACTGGGAGCATTACTCTAGCTCCAACACCTTAGCCCAAAGGTTCCTAGAATTTATAAACTCAAATGCTATGGAACAACTTGTTACCACTCCCACAAGAGGAGAAAACATACTGGACCTGATCATCACCAACATGGGGACTCTATGCTCCAGACCAGAAGTGTATCCCTCACTGGTAAGATCAGACCATAAACTAATCTCACTGGATATTCACATCCCGACCCCACCCCCTGCCCAGAAAACCACAGTGAAAAACTTCTCTAAAGCAAATTTCACACTCCTCAAAACTGAGATGGAATCCTTCAAAGCCCCTGGGCCTGTGGAAAATACAGCCCAGACCACAGAATTTGTTATAAACGCATTCTGTGAACACCTTCAGGAATGCATGGATCATGCAATCCCAAATAAAACCAAGACCCAATCCCCCAGAGGCAGACCCCAGCCATAAACAAACTATACAATAGAAGGAGGAAGCTACTACATGATAGAGCAAAATCCCAAAAAGGGAAGGCATCTCTGATCAGTATTAGCAAAAAACTACGGGCACTCATAAAATTGTCTAAGGCCAGCTTCGAGAGAAAAATTGCACAGGACACTCAGGATAATCACAAGGCTTTCTTTAGTTATGTTAGGAACCTGGGTGGGAATCCCCAGATATGCTCAGAATTAGTCCAGAATGACAAAAAATACACCAAACCCACAGACATTGCCAACATCCTAGCTGACAGGTTCAGCGCAAACTTCTCCCTCCCCTCCCCACCAAAAGGGCAAATATCTGTCCCAGCAGAGTGCTGCCCCCCTGACATCTCAGATGCTCAGGTAAGAGCCGCCCTCTCCAAAGCAAAAAACACAGCATCAGTGGGACCAGACGGTGTCCCGGGCTGCATCCTACATGAACTCCAAGAAAAGCTAAACCCAAACATAAAACTACTGTTCAGTCTTTGCCTTACTGCAGGATATGTACCCAAAGAATGGCGTACAGCAACAGTGGTCCCTCTCCACAAAGGTGGTGCCTCAACGGATCCTGGAAACTATCGCCCCTAAGCCTGACCAGCTTGGTCTGCAAAGCTATGGAAAAGATCATCATGGACCTCATAAGTAAAGATATTGGGGACCTACAGACACTGGATCCTACCCAGTTCGGCTTTGTTAAGGGCAGATCCTGCCTCTTAAACCTGGTCGATTTCTTTGAAACAGTCACCAAGGCCATTGACGAGGGAAGGTGGTCCACACAGCCTACCTGGACCTCGCAAAAGCCTTCGATACAATACCCCACTCGGGAATTATAGATAAGCTCACCAGCTTAAATATAAACCCCTATGTCACTAGATGGGTTGCAAACTGGCTCAAGGACAGAACCCACATGGTTAGAATTGCTGGAGCCATGTCAGACTCCAAACCAGTTACAAGTGGCATCCCACAAGGCTCAGTCCTGGGACCTATTTCTCAGAGGTACAGGCCAACACGGAAGGACTGTGGCTGACCAAGTTCGCAGATGACTGCAAACTGGGCGCCATAATAGACTCTCCAGCCGACACAAGCATCCTCCAAAAGGGCCTCATAGAAACAGACAACTGGTGCCAGAGCCACAGACTCAAGCTAAATGCCAAAAAGTGTATAGTCATCCCCTTTGGCAAAAACAAAGTGCCCACAAATTACCACATAGGTGGTAATCCGTTACGTACAGAAGAAGTAATTAGGGACCTGGGGACCCAAGTTGATAGCAGTCTCTCATTTGACAACCACGTAGTCAAAGTGGTTAGAAAAACATTTTATACAGCCCACCTAATCATGAAGGGATTCACATCTAAATCTGGGGAGGTCATCGTGCCTCTTTACTCATCCCTCATCAGTCCCATAATTGAGTACAATGCCCCTTTTGGGATGTACCTTACCAGACACCGGCAGCAACTGGAAAGACCCCAAAAGTACCTCACCAAGAGGATCAAAGGGCTCAAACAGATGCCATTTGCTGCCCGGTTAAAGAAACTCCAGCTCTACTCAGTGGCATACCGCCTGCTCAGAGGCAATCTGTGCCTGACGTATAAAGCCATGTCCAACCCGGAATTAATGGACATGCTGCACCTCAGAAAATCCAAATCCCATCGAGCGCTCGAGAGACTTGAACCTCAGCACTGAAATAAATAGGACATGCTGGAGGGACAGATTCATAACCCAGAGGCTCCCTTCACTCTGGAATAAAATCCCAGTCCAGGTTAGGCAGAGTCCCTCACTGACTCTCTTCAAGAGGAATCTTGATGAGTGGATGGGAGATCGTAGGTTTACCCCGGGTATCACTTCTGTGTCACTGTTAGACCGAGGCACAGTATACTAACCTCGAAAAAGGGCATAGCAAAATTAATTTAAAATGGGTGGCGAAAGCCAAACACACTCTGGCTAGGCTTTTAAATGCCCTAGAGCAGATAGCCTAGTATGGCCCTATGAAACTCAAATACCTAATCTACTGTCCCAACAAAACAATCAGATGCTGCACAGCCAAGACAGGACTTTAAACCTGGCAGCATGGCAGATAATGTAGTCATACAAAACACACCTCTCACTAAAGCTGTGATGGATGTCATTTTGGAGGCCAGAAGGCCTAGTACTAGAAAATCGTATGCTGAAAAATGGAAGAGATTCTGTGCTTGGAATCAGGCACAAGGAATTGACACAGCTGTACCAAATATTCCTCAGATTTTGCAATACTTAACTGGGATGCTGGACAAAGGCCTTTCCTTTTCAACAATTAAAATTCATGCAACTGCCATTTTGGCTCATTACAATACAGAGCGACCAATCTTTTCTCATCCTTTATTAAGGCAGTACCTCAGAGGAGCCAAAAACTTAGGCCTCCAAGGAGATCACCAATACCTGCATGGAACCTCAACTATGTCTTGGAAAAACTCAGTCTGCCTCCTTTTGAGCCAGCCGCTACTGCTGATATAAAGTTTTTATCCTGGAAAACATCTCTGCTCGTAGTAATAACTTCTGCAAGACGAGTTTCAGAGCTACAGGCACCCATGGCTGTGGAACCTTTTATCATTTTTTATCCAGACAGGGTTTCTCTGAGGACAAACTCGGCATTTATGCCTAAGGTGGTGTCCAGTGTGGCTCTTAACCAAACTATTAATCTGCCAACTTTTTATCCAAATCCACAGAACAAGGGGGAGAGAATTCTGCATTCTTTGGACATACACAGACAGCTTCGATTCTACTTGGACAGAACCAAAATTTTCAGAGAGACAGAGCAATTACTAGTGGCATATGCTGCTGGATCACAAGGAAAGGCTATTTCAAAGCAGACTATTTCAAAGTGGATAGGCCACTGCATTTGTTTCTGCTATTCACAACATGGCAAGCCAGTGCCTAAGGGCATTAGGCCACATTCAACCAGAGCAGCATCCACTTCAGCAGCCTTCCTCAGGGGAGTACCAACCAAAGACATTTTAGAGGCTGCTACCTAGAGTTCATTGCACATCTTTACAAAGCACTATCTTCTGCCACTCTACTGTAAATCCAGGGCAGGCTTTGTCACTGCAGTTCTGCAGGGCCTCATAGCCACTCCTAATGCTCTTTAGCTCCAGCCACCCAGCCATAGCTTTGGGACTCTACCCAAAAGTAATGAGTGCAACAGTGAAACATGAAGAACATAGTACAGTTGTGTACACGTACCATAAATGTAGATGTTTGAGTGTATTCACTGTTGCATTCCAGGTTACCCACCCGCCACCCCACTTATTTTTGCTGGAACTTATCTTTACTTCTCTAATCTATACAATCTATGTGGTGTATTTGCTTGTAGATGAAGGTAAAATATATTTTGGTGCATGTATGTTTTAGGTGCATATTTTTAGCCTACCCTTTTGGGGGCACCGGACATCTGCGGCAAGAAAAACTGAAGAAAATACACTCGGAGCATCTACATTTATGGTAGGTACATAACTGTACTTTTCTCTGCACTTCCCTTTGGCTTATCTACTCCTCCCAGAGTTTTCACAAAATGTCTGGCTCCAGCCATTGTCTTTTGCAGACGAAAGAATATCCAGATTTACCCATACTTAGAATGACTGCCTTTTTCAGGCAGACAGCCAGGAAAAGCTGCTCAAGCACCTGGCCTTTGTAAAGACCCTACTTAACCTCCCTAGGGATGAAAAGAAATCCAAACAGGTGCCCACCCAAAAGATTAAATTTCTGGGAGCAAGCCTGGACACAACATCCCAGATGGCATTCCTTACACTAGAAAAACACATTTTCCTGACAGTCTACTTCTCTCAACTTGCCACCAGGCCCCAGTTGTCTGCAAGGAAGATCCTGCAAGCTCTGGGGTTCATGACATCTTGCATATTACTCATTCCATATGCCAGACTGCATATGAGGAAACTTCAATGGTACCTAAAAAGCCTTGGGTGTCAACACTCTCAAGACCTGGAAACTCTTATACCTATAATTCCTTGCCTCAGAAAAGATTTTTTTTGGTGGGCAACAGCATGTCTCACAACAAGGGGCTGCCTTTCTCACCACCCTCCGCCGCCCAGACCCTCACCACAGACACATCAGACTATGCTTGGGGTGCACACCTGGACGCCAGGTGCATACAAGGCCAGCAAATCCCTCTGCACATCAACCAAAAAGAGATGATGGCTGTCTGGCACGCCTTGATTGCTTTCAAACCCCTTCTCTCCCAGGGGCTCTCCTGATCAAAACAGATAACACCACTGTGATATGGTATATCAACGAGCAAGGAGGGACGCACTCCTACCCTCCTATGCAGGCTGGCCATGACCCTTTGGCACACAGCCTCTGCCATGCAACTGCACCTGTTAGCACAATTCGTACCAGGCTCTCTCATGTCTCTGGCAGACCAATTAAGCAGAAATCTTCTGGACCCACAGCTCAACAGAAGAAACTTCACCCCAATAACTCAGAAATGGGGCACCCTGAAGGTCGACCTCCTTGCCTCCCACACCAACCATCAGCTCAGCAAATTCAGCTCAGCAAATTCTGCACTAGGGGACACTGAATGGTTGGAAAGTGGATGCCCTGTCCTTCCTTTGGGTCAGTCTATCGGTCTGTGCCTTTCCTCCTGTACCTCTCATCCCCATGGTACTGCTCAAAATGAAGGAGGAAAAACTAAGGACAATTATTATAGCTCCAGACTGGCCTTGCCAGCACTGGTACCCCTTGCTGAGCAGCCTGTCCCCACTGCCACCATGGCATCTTCCTCAGATTCCAAACCACCTGACCCAGAGGGAAGGAGAATTCATGTATCCCCAATTGCAGACACTCAGTTTGGCAGCTTGGCTTATTCCCTAACCCCAGATCAATCGGCCAACCTCAGTAAACAGGTTCTGGATGTTATCTGTGAGGCCAGACGCCCTAGCACTAGAAAGTCTTATGCTGACAAATGGAAAAGGTTCTGCACTTGGTCCAGGCTAAGGGGGCTAATATGGCGCAGCCCTCCCTCCCTCTCATCATGGATTACTTAGCTGACCTACTACACAGTGGCCTCTCTTTCTCCTCTATAAAAAAATCATGCCTCTGCTATTTCTGCTCATTTCCCCACTGAGCAGCTCCTTTTCTCACATCCTTTTGATCAAACAGTTCCTAAGAGGGGCTGGCAAATTGAGGCCACCCAGAAGGGCACCAACCCCAGCTTGGGACCTTAACTTTGTATTGGAAAAGCTCACCCTGCCCCCTTTTGAACCAGCTTCTTCTGCAGAGCTAAAATTTCTCTCCTGGAACACAGCATTCCTTCTGGCCTTCACTTCAGCCAGAAGAGTCCCCAAGCGCTCATGGCTGTGGAACCCTTCATCATCTTCCATGCTGACAGGGTATCCCTCAGAACTAACTCATCCTTCATGCCCAAGGTGATGTCCATTGTGGCTGTCAACCAATCCATTCATTTGCCCACCTTTTTTACTAATCCCCAGAACAAGGAGGAAAGGATTCTGCACTCTAGATGTGCACAGACAGCACAGCTTTTATCTAGACAGGACTAAATCCTTCAGAAAGTCTGATCAGTTGCTGGTTAGCTTTGCTACAGGGGCAGAAGGCAAAGCCATCTCCAAACAAACCATTTCCAAATGGATAGCGCACTGCATCAATTTCTGCTACAAACAACATGGAAAGCCTCCCCCCAAGGGGGTCAGGACTCACTCCACCAGAGCAGCCTCCACCTCTGCAGCTTTCCTCAGAGGAGTCCCCACCAGAGACATCCTGGAGGCTGCCACGTGGAGATCTGTTAACACTTTTACCAAACATTACCACCTGCTTCTCATCTCCATATCCAGGGCAGGGTTTTCCTCTGCAGTCCTGCAGGGCATCCTAGCCAGCCCCTAGTTTCTTTGACTGCCTCCACCCATTTAGTTAGCTTTGGGAATCAACCCAAATGTGATGACTGCAATAGTGAAACACGAAGAACATACTACAGTTGTGTGCACTTACTGTAAATGTAGATGTTTGAGTGTATTCACTGTTGCAGTCCTGGTTTCCATCCCTCCATCCCCTTTCTTCTCTTTCCATACAAGGGACATATTGGTATTTACTTTCTACTGGTGGGGTTCTTCCACCAGAACCTTGCTTCCTACTTGGGGGCTGCTGACAGGTTAGGGCAAGAAAAACTGATGCAATGGCGTTTGCTGCCTTACTTTATACTACTGACGACCTGACGTCAGTCCTGAAGCGAAGGCAGCCAACGCAGAAAATACTAAGCCTCTGGTATTTGGACCGGCCAAGGGCTACCCTGACAAGGATATTCCAAATGTGATGACTGCAACAGTGAATACACTCAAACGTCTACATTTATGGTAAGTGGTACACATCTGTACTTTATTTTGTGCAACATGGTTAATTTAGCAATAATTGATAACCAATTCTGTCAGGGTGTAAATACTTTTATTGTAACACACATTCTAACAAAAAATCTGGTGAAGGTGTTATGATACGGATTGCAGATTATTATGAGATCTCCGCTTAATTAGCATTTGATGATAATGCCAGTACTATATATTGTGCATTGACGACAGTAATAGCAATCCTGAAATAGATTACAAATGTTTGAATGTACAACCAAGGAGGCCAGGGATCTTAATGTTTAAAGAATTCCACTGATCTTAGACAAAACTTTATCTAACTGGGAGTCTTGGTCTATCCCATTTCATGTAAAGTTATTATTGGCAAAAGTCCTATATTTTATTCAAAATTAACAATGAGACTGTGAAATGTCACACTTCAAAAATGGGACAGATGGGTCTGGAAGTTTAATAGCCACTCATAGAGGAAAGGAAGAGCAGTTTAATTGCAGCTGATCCCTATGGTACATGTTGTTGACATACAGAATGGTAAGGACTGTTAAGACCTTTTCAATTCACCCCATAGTGTTTGCCCAGTAGCTTTATTATATTTTCTAATGTCCTATTACACCTTATTAACTACTTTAGATCATCAGGTCATCTGTCAGTGTACAACTAATGATGTTTGGATTTTACCCTGGATGTGTCTTGTTTCTAGCTGTGTTTTGTAGTAATATAGCAACTCACTTCCATATTTGTGGATGTTCTTCGTCTTCCATTGCTGCAGTCCTGACTATTGGGTATAGTCCGCGTCCCAGTCGGCCCGAATACCAGAGTATAAGGCTGACGTCGGTCAGGGCGCATTAGACTGACGTCAGTACGTCAGGGTACTAATGCGCATGACCGACGTCATATCCTCAGTCTTTTTTGCCGCATGGTCCGATGCAGAAGCAATTTTGCGAGTGCAGGTTGGCGTTCTGAGATTTTCCGAAACCGGAGTTTCAGACCGAAACAGAGTTGGCTAAGTAACCGCGTTGGGGAACATTTTGGTTTTTTCTTGCCTCAGTATTTAACCGGATGTCAGAAAAAGTGAATAACTGTATTTCTTGTGGGAAGCAGATACCGCATAGGGATTATCATACATTGTGTATACCTTGTTTAGGGCCTGAGCACGACGTTGTTGGTTGCCGCTCTTGTGCTAGATTTAACAAGCGCACTATTAAGAGGAGGCTAGATTGTGCTAGGTTAGTGTTTGGAAAGCGTTGCAATTATAATATGCCGTCGGATGCTCCGGCCGCTTCATCAAGCGCAAGGACAAAACAGTGAAGCCTAGGGTGAGGAACCGGCAGTCCCGGACGTCGGTTCTTTAGTAAACTCAGTGGAGCCAGAGGTTTTGCCAGGAGTCTCCATGGAGTCTCAGGCGGATACTTTATTGTTACAGGATGTGCCTTCTCAGGAGGTAGGCCAGGCTGAGGGGGCTTCTGAGGTAACTGTTCTTCCCTCTCTTCCCAAGGTAGTTAGGGCCTCTCCTTCTGTTGCCAAAGCTTCTTTTAGAGGTAGGCCAAGTTCAGCTTCTGTGGGGGCTTCTCCTAGCATTTCGGCTCTGTGCCTAAGAAACATATGCTTAAAATGGCTGAAGATTTGATTACTCTAATTAGAGGTTCTATGCCCCGCCTGATAAGAGGCCTAGGGTGGAACAGGAGTTTGATAGTTTTGAACAGTGTTCACAGGCTTCAGAGTCTTCTGTGGAAGACTTACAAGAGTTTCCTACTTATTCTGATTCTGATGTGGATGATTCCACTCCTACAGCTTCTCCTCCTGAGGATTTTTCATTTTCAGAGACTCTTCACTCCATGAGGGAGCACTTTAAATGGGAAGGCCAGGATTACTCTGATTCCAGGAAAAGGCTTAGGGAATTCTTGTTTTACCCCAGCATAGGCCCTTAGCTATTCCTCCTGTGTTGAATGTGGTGGAGGATGTTTTGCAGAGGCTTCCCTGAACCCTGACTCCTTGCCTCCTGCTCCTGTTAAGCCTGATAGGTATTATAGGGTGCCCAAGCTCATAAGTATTTGTTTAAGAGTCCTAGGGCGGACCCAGAAACTATTTCTCAGGGGCCTAAAGGTGTTAAAGCTTCTGTGGTTAAAAATCCTGTACCTTCTGATAAAGAGGCAAGGGCTTTGGATAGGTGGGGTAAGAAAGTGTATACTTCTTCCACTCTAGCCATGAGAGCGTTGAATTGTCAGTTTCACATGCTAAAATATCAGAATTATCTCCTTTCACAATTGAAATCTAAGGTGGATGCTTTGGCGGAAGGTATTGAGTGTAAAGAATTGCTGGATTTGGTTCATGTGTCTGAACAAGTGGGTAAGCATTCTTTGCAGTGTGGTTTTGATGCTGTTCAGGCCTCCTCGAGGGTGGCTGCTACTAGTTCTGTTCTTCGCAGACATGCCTGGTTGAAGGATCAGAATTTAGCTGAGCATGTTAAGACCAGGATTTTGGATGCTCCTTTACAGTCTGATGTGTTGTTTGGACCGCCTGTGGAAGCAGTCTTAAAGAAAATGGAAGACAAAGCTAAGTCTATGCAGACTGTTAAAGATTTTTTGCAGGTGCAGCCTCCAGTTTAGTAGAAATTGGCCTGCTAAGGGGTGGACATATCCTGCTTATGGTTCCCAGTCTAGGGGTAGGTCTAGGCGTGGTAGGGCAGGGCTCAAGGTTCATTTAGGCCTAGATCAGAGAGTTCACCTGCTCAGACTTCTGGTGAGGGCAGGGGTCAGTCCTTTCGTAAGCAGACCCAATGACCTGCCTTTTCAGCTGCCAGTGGATTCTCGTCTGGCAGCTCCTTTGGGAGGAAGACTGTCTCTTTTCAAAGAAAATTGGGATTTAATCACTCAAGACAGATGGGTGCTGG
Source organism: Protopterus annectens (assembly GCF_019279795.1). NCBI lineage: Eukaryota > Metazoa > Chordata > Ceratodontiformes > Protopteridae > Protopterus > Protopterus annectens. Next base: position 979,381,901 of record NC_056728.1, on the reverse strand, counting down.
ATATCATTCATCACGGTTACAGATTTTATTTCCACACAATGCCCCTTTCAAAGGCATGCCAGATGTTCCTCCTCCACAAAGAATAGAGGCTCACAAGCAAGTTTCTCAGTTACTCCAGATAGGGGCCATTCAGCCAGTCCCTGTATCAGAAAGGGGCTTCGGATTTTATTCTCGCCTGTTCCTAGTACCAAAGAAGGGGAACACGTGGAGACCAATTTTGGATTTATCTATCCTCAACACTTATCTGGACATTCCCAAGTTCAAGATGTTGACGTTACAGCAACTGTTACCTCTGCTGGGCAAGGATCACTGGATGGTAACTTTGGATCTCAAGGAAGCTTACCTTCATGTGCCTATAAGGCTAAGTTGCAGAAAGTATCTGCGGTTTCGAACTGGAGATTTTCATTATCAGTTCTCTGCATTGCCCTTTGGCTTATCTACTGCCCAGAGTATTCACAAAGGTTCTGGCTCCAGTGATAGCTTACTTCAGGCTTCAAGGCATTCAAATCTATCCTTACTTGGACGACTGCCTGATTCTGGCTCAAGAAAAGGAAGACCTTCTACAACATCTGGAATATGTCATAGCAGTGCTAAGATGCCTAGGGTATTCTGTGAGCGAAATAAAGTCCAGTCTAGTACCCTCTCAAGACATGTGCTTTCTGGGTGTGAGACTGAATACAGCAGCCCAGATGGCCTTTTAACCCCGGACAAACAAAAGAGTCTGTCACTTTACTTCCATCAACTATCTCATCAGTCCGTGCTGACTGCAAGGACAGTCCTTCAAGCATTAGGGTTCATGGCATCTTGTATTCTGGTGCTTCCCAATGCCAAACTGCATATGAGGAAGCTGCAATGGTATCTCAAAATGTATGGACACAGCACTGCCAAGATTTGGACACTGTCATTCAAATAATACCTTGCCTTCAAAAGGAATTCTTGTGGTGGGCTCAGGAATGTCACCTAAACAAGGGACTCTCTGTGACCCGGCCAGAGGCGAGTCAGATTTTAACGACAGATGCCTCGGACACTGCTTGGGGAGCTCATCTAAATGGAAAGTGGATACAAGACAAGTGGCCTGCCAGACTACAGCATCTACATATCAACATGAAGGAGATGTTAGCAGTCCAGTTTGCATTGATGGCTTTCAAGGAGTTACTTCTTCCAGGGCAGGTGTTGATTCTAACAGACAACACAACTGTCATGTGGTACATCAACAAGCAAGGGGAACACATTCTTATCCTCTATGCAGGCAAGCAATGATTTTATGGGAGACTGCGTTAAGCCTGCAACTAACTCTTCAGGCAAGGTTTCTGCCAGGAGCACAGAACTCCCTAGCAGATGTATTAAGCAGACAAATCATGGATCCCCACGAGTGGAAACTGGATCTTCATGTATTTCAGAAATTGACAGTGTCATGGGGAACTCCAGACATAGATCTGTTCGCTTCTCCACTAAACCACCAGCTGCCAAAGTATTGCACAAAGGGGTTTCATCACACAGCTTGGAAAGTGGATGCTCTGTCTTTCAGTTGGAAAAACCTTCATGTCTATGCCTTTCCACCTCTGCCTCTTCTTCCAAAGGTATTATTAAAGGTCAGACAAGACAGGCCAAGGATGATTTTGATAGCTCCAGATTGGCCTCGGCAACACTGGTACCCACTTCTACGGAGTCTTGTAAAGAAGCCTCCATGGCCTTTACCTCTGATTCCTCATCTGTTATCTCAGAAGGACGGTCATCTGCTCAATGTCAAGCTTCAATCTCTTCATCTCACAGCTTGGCATATTCTGTGGTGAAGCACAGCAGGTCTCAGCTTCCTCAACAAGTTTTAAATGTGATTATGGAAGCTAGAAGGCCTAGTACTAGGAGAGTGTATGCAGAAAAATGGAAGAGATTTTTATTTTGGAGTACAGCAAAGAATTTGGAGATTTCAGAGCCTAATTTGAGTGTGGCTCTTCAATATCTTACTGAATTATTGGACAAAGGTTTGTCCTTCTCTTCCATAAAGATTCATGCTGCAGCAATTTCAGCTCACTATGATTGTGACCCACCTTTGTTTTCGCATCCTTTGTTCAAGCAGTTTCTTAGAGGGGCAAAGAATATAAGACCCCCGTAGAGCTCCTACTCCTGCTTGGGATCTCAATTTTGTGTTGGAAAAACTTACTCTACAACCTTTTGAGCCTGCAGCTACTGCTGAATTGAAATATTTGTCATGGAAGACTGCTTTTCTGTTGGCTATTACTTCTGCAAGAAGGGTGTCTGAATTGCAGGCCCTTATGGCAGTAGAGCCCTTTTTGATTTTCCATAAGGACAGGGTATCATTACGTACTAATCCTTCCTTTATGCCTAAGGTGGTTTCTAGTGTGGCTTTAAACCAAACTATTCATTTGCCTACGTTTTTTGCAGATCCTCAGAATAAAGGGGAAAAGATTTTGCACACTTTAGATGTACACAGGCAATTGCGTTATTATTTGAGCAGGACTAAGAATTTTAGGCAGTCTCAGCAGTTACTTGTTTCTTTTGCTTTGGGTTCACAGGGCAAGCCTGTGTCAAAACAAACTATTTCTAGGTGGATTGGCTTTTGCATTGCGTTTTGTTATTCCCATCATGGCAAAGAGGTTCCAGCTGGGATTAGGCCTCATTCCACTAGGGCTACTGCCACTTCAACAGCATTTCTAAGGGGGGTGGCAACTAAGGATATTCTGGAAGCAGCTACTTGGAGTTCAGTGCATACTTTCTCTAGGCATTATCACCTGCCTATATACTCTAAGACTAGGGCTGGTTTTGCCACAGCTGTTTTACAAGGCATGTTGTCAGCTCCTGCTACTTTATAATTTGCCAGCCTCCCTTACCTCTGCTTTGGGATTCTACCCAATAGTCAGGACTGCAGCAATGGAAGACGAAGAACATAGTACAGTTTTGTACCTACCATAAATGTAGATGTTCGAGGATTCCATTGCTGCAGTCCAATTTACCCTCCCTCCTTCCCCTCTGTGTTTAGGGGTGGTTGTGTAGGTGAGTTTACATGTTTATATTTTATATATATATATATGTATATATGGTTGTATATATTATACATGTTTTTGGTGCAGGTTGTTTTGGGAACTTGTCTTTTTGGGTCTTCTGACATCTGGGGCAAGAAAAGACTGAGGATATGACGTCGGTCATGCGCATTAGTACCCTGACGTACTGACGTCAGTCTAATGCGCCCTGACCGACGTCAGCCTTATACTCTGGTATTCGGGCCGACTGGGACGCGGACTATACCCAATAGTCAGGACTGCAGCAATGGAATCCTCGAACATCTACATTTATGGTAGGTACAAAACTGTACTTTGTGTCTTCATATCATTTTAGTAATAGTTAAAAAGTTTTATTAAGAACTTAGGCTCAAGACACTGGCATGAAATTCTTTGGTACGTTGCATTTTGTTGTATGTGATTTCATATTTGGGACTACATAAACCCTTTTTCTTTGGTTAAAAAGCTTTATTACCTAGCATTTTGATGTAGTACATAGAAACATTTAAATCATGAGTTTCCATAACATTTAAGTTCATACCAATGCATATTCAAGGTTTGTATTTGATTGCTATCTATGTGAAACGTTTCATATGAATAAATATATCAAAAAAATGTTTTAAATATACAGTCCACCAATGTCAAGTACCGAAGACCTAGGGGAACTTGTACATTTCTGGCAAGAAACACAGGAAGTAAACATTATAATAGCTGATGACCTGAATTTACCAGAGATGGAGTGGAGAAATATTCATCATCTTCTTTCAGCTGTTCCCGTTAGGGGTCGCCACAGCAGATCATCTGTTTCCATTTCTTCTTGTCCTCTGCATCATGCTCTTTCACACCAACCGCCTGCATGTCCTCTCTCACCACATCCATAAACCTTATCTTAGGCCTTCCTCTTTTCCTCTTACCTGGCAGCTCCATCCTTAGCATCCTTTTCCCAATATATACCCAGCATCCCTCCTCAGCACATGTCCAAACCAACGCAATCTCGCTTCTCTTGCTTTGTCTCCAAACTGTCCAACCTGAGCTGACCCTCTAATATACTGATTCCTAATCCTGTCCATCCTAGTCACACCCAGTGCAAATCTTAACATCTTTAACTCTGCCACATCCAGCTCTGACTTCTGCCTTTTTGTCAATGCTACAGTCTCCACCCCATATAACATAGCTGGTCTCATATAACATAGCTGGTCTCACTACCCTCTTGTAGACCTTCCATTTCACTCTTATTGGTACCCGTCTGTCACAAATCACTCCTGACACTCTTCTCCACCCATTCCACCCTGCCTGTACCTCTTCTTCACCTCTCTTCCACACTCACCATTACTCTGAACTGTTGATCCCAAGTACTTAAACTCATCCACCTTTACCAACTCTACTTCCTGCATCCTCACCATTCCTCTACCCTCCCTCTCATTTACACACATATATTCTGTTTTAGCCCTGCTGACCTTCATTCCTCTCCTCTCCTCTCTAAAGCAGATCTCCACCTCTCCAGGGTCTCCTCAACCTGGTCCCTACTCTCACTACATATCACAATGTCATCTGCAAACATCATAGTTCACGGGGCCTCCTGTCTAATCTCATCTGTCAACCTGTCCATCACCACTACAAATAAGAAAGGGCTCAGAGCTGATCCTTGATGTAATCCCACCTCCAACATATCTGTCACTCCCACTGCAGTCCTCACCAATGTCACACTACCCTTGTACATATCCTGTACCACTTTTACATACTTCTCTGCCACTCCCGACTTCCTCATACAATACCACAACTCCTCTCTAGGCACCCTGTCATACGCTTTCTCCAAGTCCACAAAGACACAATGCAACTCCTTCTGACCTTCTCTGTATTTCCCCAGCAACACTCTCAGAGCAAATATTGCATCTGTAGTGCTCTTTCCTGGCATGAAACCATACTGCTGATCACTAAGCATCACCTCCCTTCTTAACCTAGCTTCCACTACTCTTTCCCATAACTTCAAGCTGTGACTGATCAGTTTTATCCCTCTGTAGTTACTGCAGCTCTGCACATCACCCTTATTCTTAAAGATAGGCACCAAAACACTTTTTCTCCACTCCTCAGGCATCCTCTGACTTTCCAAAATTTCATTAAACAATCTGGTTAAAAATTCCACTGCTATTTCCCCTAAGCACCTCCATGCTTCCACTGGTATGTCATCTGGGCCAACAGCCTTTCCATTCTTCATCCCCTTCATAGCTGTCCTTACTTCCTCCTTGCTAATCTGTTTCACTTCTTGATTCACTATCCCCACATCATCCAACCTTGTCTCTCTCTCATTCTCTTCATTCATCAGCCCTTCAAAGTGCTCTTTCCATCTACTCAACACACTCTCCTCACTTGTGAGTACGTTTCCCTCACTGTCCTTTATCACCCTTACCTGCTGCACATCTTTCCCAGCTCTGTCCCTCTGTCTAGCCAATCGGTACAGGTCCTTTTCTCCCTCTTTATTGTCCAAGCTCTCATACAACTCCATGTATGCCTTATACTTAGCCTTCGCCACCTCTCTCTTTGCCATGTGCCTCATCTCCTTATACTCATGTCTACTTTCTTCATCTCTTTGACAATCCCACTTCTTCGCCAGCCTCTTCCTCTGTATACTCTCCTGTACTTCCTCATTCCACCACCATATCTCCTTGCCCTCCTTCCTCTGTCCAGATGTCACACCAAGCACCTTCCTAGCAGTCTCCCTTACTAGCTCTGCTGTAGTTACCCAGCTATTCGGTAACTCTTCATTGCCTCCCAGTGCCTGTGTTAACTCTTCCCTGAACTCCACCTCACAATCACCCTTTTTTAACTTCCACCATTTAATCGTTGGCACTGCTTTCACACTCTTCCTCCACTTCTTGATCACAAACATCATCCTGCAGAACACCATTCTATGCTGCTTAACTACACTTTCCCCAGTCACCACTTTACAGTCTCCAATCTCCTTCAGGCTGGCCCACCTACATAGGATATAATCCACCTGTGTGCATCTTCCTCCACTCTTGTATGTCACCCTATGCTCCTCCCTCTTCTTAAAATACGTATTCACCACAGACATGTCCATCCTTTTCGCAAAATCCACAATCATCTGACCTTCTGCATTCCTCTCCTTAACACCATACCTATCCATCACTTCCTCATCCCCTCTGTTCACTTCACCAACATGCCCATTGAAGTCCACTCCGATCACTAGTCTCTCACCCTTGGGTACACTCACCACCACTTCATCCATCTCACTCCAAAATTTTTCTTTCTCATCCATCGCACACCCAACTTGTGGAGCATATGCACTAACAGCATTCATCATTACACCATCAATTTCAAGCTTCATAAACATCACTCTATCAGACACTCTCTTCACCTCCAAAACACTCTTGGCATACTGTTCATTTAGGATAATCCCTACCCCATTTCTCCTGCCATCCACACCATGATAGAACAATTTGAACCTGCCTCCTATACACCTGGCCTTACTTCTCTTCCATCTGGTCTCTTCTC